>NW_028261061.1:2500-34634 GCF_056163025.1 Triticum urartu | reverse complement strand
GTCTTTCTCTAAAGTCCTATATTCGTTCTCTGGGTTCCCATATTCGTTTTCTGGGCTCCCATATTCGTCTTCTAGGGTTTCATATTCGTATTCGTCTTCTAGGATTCCATATTTAGATTCTTCTAGGGTTTCATATTCATATTCGTCCTCTCGGGTCCTGTATTCGTCTTCTAGGGTCTCATATTCCTCTTCTGAGTCTTCCGCTCGAGTCCTATATTCTTCTTCTAGGGTCCTATATCTAAATTTAACAATTCCTGAACCCTTTTTATCTTTTCTGTATCGGGGATCGTCAAAATAAGCAAAAATAGTATTTCTACGTAAAACACCCATAAGGGGGATTTCAATCGAAATCCCAAAACAGGATATTAGTTCTTTCTCTTGTTCTTGATGATATTGTAATGGAATGACGAACCTATTTCTTCGCTTTTTCGCCAACAAATCTGAATTATCTTGAAAAATAGAAGGATAGATAAAATTCCAATGGCCATTGGACATGATTCGATCCGACGTTGAATAATCAAGAATTTCCCTATCTTTTTTACCATAAGTATTCATTTGATCTTGATCCTTGTGGAGTGAAAAAGACGCTATACTGGATCTGCACATACTTACTGACAATATCCATAAATGGCTTGTTTTTGGTAATCGGCGAAGATTACCATATTGATATTCGGGCGCATGGTAAACATCAGTACTCCAGTGCATTTCGCCGTCTGATTCAGAATAAATATGCTTTTGTACCCTTTCTTTAAAATGTAAAGTGGACGTTCCGGCACGAATCTCCGCAATTACTTGTTCGGATTTTACATATTGATCATTTTGCACTAGAATCAAGCTTTTTGAGGGAATATTCACACTATATAGAATATCTTGACTCTGAATAGTTACATGCAAGTCTATATAACATAGAAAAGCAGGCTGCCCATGACGGGTACGTGTGGGGTGAACCAAATTCTCATTGAATTTTATTTTTCCATTCGAAGGGGATCGTACAAGGTCGGCAGTACCCCCTGTGAATACTCCGCCAGTATGAAAAGTTCTTAATGTTAGTTGAGTCCCTGGCTCCCCAATTGATTGACCTGCAATAATACCTACGGCTTCTCCCAATTCGACCAGATCACTATGAGTAGGACTCCGGCCATAGCATAATTGACAGATCCAAGAAGTGCTTCGGCAAGTAAAGGGGGTTCTAATATATATTGGTTGTGCTCGAAATGGTTGTGCTCGAAAGGCAGTTATGAATCGATTGACTAATCCAATTCCAATATCTTGATTTCGCGCGGCAATGCATCGTGAACCGATATATATATCGTCTGCTAATACACGACCAATTAGTGTTTGGACAAAAAGTTTTTCCGTCATCCCATTTTGAGGACTTACAGAAATACCTCGGATAGTACCACAATCTCTTCTACGCACAATAATATGTTGAACTACTTCAACAAGTCTACGTGTAAGATATCCAGCATCTGCTGTTCGCACAGCAGTATCTACAACCCCTTTGCGGGCTCCATAGCAGGAAATTATATATTCTGTCAAAGAAAGTCCCTCGCGTAAATTGCTTTGAATAGGTAAATCAATCATTTGTCCTTGAGGGTCCGACATTAATCCTCTCATACCTACTAATTGGTGTACTTGAGATGCATTTCCTCTGGCTCCTGAAAAAGACATTAGATAGACTGGATTAGAAGGATCCGTTATCCGAAAATTTGAATTCATTTCTTGTTTCAAATATTCACTTGTCGCATACCATATCTCAACAGATTGGCGTAATTTTTCTACCGCGTGTACAGCCCCATAATAATAGTGTTTCTCCAAAAGAAAACTCTGTTGTTCCGCGTCTTGGACTAACCATCCCTTAGAGGGTATTGTTAAAAGATCCTCGATTCCTAACGAAATCGATGTAGTAGTGGCTTGATGGAAGCCCAGAGTCTTTAGTTGATCCAGTATATGGGATGTATATCCCATTCCAAAATGATCTATTAATCTGCTAATAAGTCGTTTCATACCAGTTCCGTCTATCTCTTTATTATGAAAGACCAGATTGGCCCGTTCCGCCATACATAAGTACCCCCTTTTCGGCTGAGTAGGATTCGACAATTGCTGAGTAGGATTCGACAATGGGCCTGAGTCAGTGATTCGAAAATTTAATTAACTTAATTGCCTCAATCTCAATCTGGATTCGCGTGGCAAATAATGATGATACTAGGGAAATCGGAATGCCCCCCGAAAGGGGAGGGGCATCGCCGAATCTAACTTTCTTGTTTAGGTAGTGTATGAATAGGCCTGACTAAATCCTTGTATGGCTTCCTCTATTTCTCTATAAAAAGAAATATGACCAAGAGTGGTTCGAATGTATATCGAACGAATTTCTTTTTTTCTATTTCCCATTATTAGATAGTGGGCATAAATCTCATGATAAGTCCCCAAAGATTCATATTGAACTTCAATCGGAACTTCTCTTGACCCAATGACGCGTTGATCCAGGTTCCATCGTAGCCACAAGGGACTATCTAAACTGATTAGTTTTTGTCTATAAGCTCCCAGTGCATCATAAGAACTAGAAAAATGGGGTTCTTTATCTTTCCTATATTTAAAATTATTATTATTATTGTAATTTACTTTTAGATTTGGGTAGTTTCTGCAACTATTATATCTATTTGCACAAATACCTCGACGCTTTCCAATCGTTAATACATAAAGCCCGATAAGCATGTCTTGGGTTGGTACGCAAATAGGATCCCCAATAGCGGGAGATAAGAGATTCATATGAGAAAACATAAGTAAACGGGCTTCTGCCTGAGCTTCCAAGGATAAAGGTAGATGAACAGCCATTTGATCTCCATCAAAGTCCGCATTGAAACCCTTACACACTAATGGGTGTAAAGAAATAGTACGCCCCTCTACTAAAGTGGGTTGAAAGGCCTGTATGCCTAATCTATGCAGGGTAGGTGCTCTATTTAACAGTACAGGATGTCCCCGCATAACTTCTTGAAGTATTTCCCATACAATGGGTTCTTTTTCCCAAATTTTCCTTTTAGCAATCCTTACATTAGAAGTGGCGCGTTTCGTGATTAAATCGCGAATTACAAATAGCTGAAAAAGCTTTATTGCTATCTCTAGAGGTAATCCACATTGATGTAATGAAAGCGAAGGACCCACAACAATGACAGAACGCCCCGAGTAATCGACCCGTTTCCCAAGCAGAGTCTCGCGAAACCTTCCCTCTTTACCTTCAATTACATCTGAAAGTGATTTGTATACTTTATTGTGACCATCCCTCGTCGGTTGCCCGCGGGACCCACTATCAAGAAGTGTATCCACGGCTTCTTGTACCAATTTTTCCTGGCACATTACTAAATCTGCTGGCGCTAATTCACTTCTTTTTAATAGATAGGCAAGATTGTTGTTCCGACGGATAACTCTCTTATAAAGTTCATTAATGTCTGAAGTCACTACTTTATCTCCAGACCTATAAACAATAGGTCTCAATTCGGGAGGAAGAACCGGTAATAAGCACAAAACCATCCATTCTGGTTCTACATTTGTTTGAATAAAATGTTTCGCCAATTGCATGCGTCTAATCAAAAAAACTTTTCTTATTCGTCTTTTTCTATCTTCCCACTCATCTCCACTATACCCCTCGTCTTCTAATTCCTTCCATTCGACCAAAGAATTCTCTATAATAATTCGCAAATCCAAATCTGCTAATTGTTCTCTAATAGCACCTGCTCCTGTCGCAATTTCCCGATTTCGAAATGTTGCAAAGCCTGGGGTAGAAAAAAAGGGAGAAATGCTGTGGTTACAGGATGCAATTTCCTCTTCGAATAAACCTCGTAATCGTAAAAAAGTGGGTTTTTTAGTGCTGGGCCTAGCAAAAGAGAAATCGCCGTATACTAGGCCCTCCAACTTCTTAAGAGGTTTATCTAAAAGATTCGCGATATAACTAGGAAGACCTTTCAAATACCACACATGAGTCACGGGACATGCGAGTTTGATGTATCCCATTTGATATCTTCGTATCCGAGAATCCACAAATTCGACCCCGCATTTTTGGCAAAATCTTTCGTCTTCGTTTTCAGCTCCGCTCGCTCGAGAATTGCCACAAGCGCAAATCCCGCTTTTTATGGGTCCAAAGATTCTTTCGCAAAACAATCCATCTTTTTCTGGTTTATCGGTTTTATAATGAAAAGTAGAGGGCCTTGTGACTTCGCCAACGACTTCTCCATTAGGTAGGTTTTTGTTAGCCCAAGCCTTTATTTGTTGAGGGGAAACGAGTCCAATTTGAAGTTGTTGATGTTTATATTGGTCAATCATAAAATAGAAATAAGAAAAGAATTTATATTTATTCCGATCAAACTTCCTCCCTATTAACCTGGAAGTTCTTTTCAGATACAAGGAAATGATTCAGTTCTAGAGCCAAAGATCGTAGTTCTCGAACGAGCACTCGAAAAGATTCTGGAGGATCCTCATGATTAGGTATTCTTTTTCCCCAGATCGTAGCATTAAGTATTTCTTGGCGAGCTATAAGATGGTCAGATTTATAAGTAAGTATCTCTTGTAAAATATGAGCAACACCAAATCCTTCTAAAGCCCAAACTTCCATTTCTCCTACTCGTTGTCCCCCTTGCTTGGCTCTTCCTCTAACCGGTTGTTGTGTAACAAGTGAGTAGGGCCCAGTAGAACGCCCATGAATTTTCTCATCAACTTGATGAATTAATTTTAAGATATAGGACTTCCCTATTAGAACAGGTTGCTCAAAGGGGTCGCCTGTTCTTCCATCAAATATTCTGCTTTTTCCCGGGTACTCGGGTTCAAATACCCATGGATTTTTTGTTTCTTTACTGGCTTCATATAATTCTGAAAACACAAGTTTTCTTGAAGCCTCTTGCTCATATCTCTCATCAAAGGGTGCTATTCTATAATGTTTCTTTAGCAGATCCCCCGCTAATCCGAGCGAGCTTTCAAATATTTGTCCCACATTCATTCGGGAGGGTACTCCTAAGGGATTGAAGACCATATCAACGGGTGTTCCATCTTGCAAATAGGGCATATCTTGCCTAGGCAAAATTTTGGAAATGATCCCTTTATTCCCATGTCTTCCGGCTACTTTATCCCCAACTTTGATTTCACGTTTCTGTAAAATATATACACGAACCATTATGTCGAGCGGGTCCCTTTGGATCCATTTCACATCGATAACGCGCCCTCTTCCACCTATAGGTAATTTCAGAGAAGTTTCTTTTGAAGTGGAAACCTCAAGGCCAAATATGGCCCGTAATAATCCAGCTTCCGCGATATAAGATGATTCGCTCGCTATCTGAGGCGTTAATTTACCTACTAAAATATCACCAGTTTCTACCCAGGATCCCAACCTAACAACTCCATTTCTGTCCAAATTGCGGAGTAAATGTTCTTCTAGATGTGGTATTTCTTTAGTGATTTTTTCAGCGGAGCCCTGGCTTGTCGTATCCGTCTGAATTTCATATTTCCGGATGTGAAAAGAGGTATAAATATCTTCATATACCAAACGTTCGCTAATTAGTACTGCGTCTTCAAAATTGTAACCTTCCCATGGCATATAAGCTACTAATACGTTTTTTCCTAAAGCAAGTTCGCCCCCAATTGTAGCAGCTCCTTCTGCTAAAATTTGTCCTTTTTTAATGGATTTACCCCGTGGAACCCGGGGTTTTTGGTGCATACAAGTATTTTTGTTAGAGCGACGGTGGTTAACTAAAGGAATACTTATAGTCTTCCCACTACTTGATAAAAGTATCTTATGACTATCAGTAGAAATGATCTTTCCCTCGCGTTCGGCTATAATGGAAACCCTCGAATCTAGAGCTGTTTGGCGTTCCAATCCAGTTCCAACAATGCATTTCTCGGACCGAGAAAGCGGAACTGCTTGGCGCTGCATATTAGAACTCATTAAAGCCCGATTCGCATCATTGTGCTCAATAAAAGGAATGAGAGAACCCCCAATAGAAAAATATTGGAAAGGAAAAATACTTCTAACATGAATCTGTTCCCATGCAATAGTCAAGAATTCTTGACGGTATCTAGCCGGAACAACCTGTTCTTCCTGAATACCTTGATTCAAGGACAAAGAATTTCCTGCTGCTATCATATAATATTCATCTCTATTTGGTGATAGATAAACCACCTGTCTCTCTTTTTTTTCTTTTGCTTTCTCAGCAGATATTTCATAAAACGGACTCTCTATGGATCCCCACAAGTGATCAATTCTCGCATGAATTGTTAAGGATCCAGTAAGTCCAACATTGATTCCTTCAGACGTGTCAATTGGACAAATACGCCCATAGTGACTCGGATGAATATCTCGGCTCCGAAAACTTGCGGTTCTCCCCGTCAACCCTCCAGGACCTAAACAACTCACTTTTCGCCCATGAACAGTTTGTGTCAATGGATTCGTTTGATCAAAAACTTGAGATAACGGGTATGTGCCAAAAAAGGTCTCATAAGTAGTTATTAATAAAATTGAAGTTGAAGTTGGAGTTACCAAAGTTTGGGGAGTCGGTTTCGATTGACGTATGAATACTCTACGAATAGTTTTTTGAACTGCATGTTGTAAACGACCAAGAGCCAATCCGAATTGATCTTGTAACAGATCCGCAACCGAACGAATACGTTTATTTTTCAAGTGATTCATATCGTCATCGTCAAGTATACCCGTTCCAAATTTCATTCCAATCAAATGATCCGTAGCGGCCAATACATCTCGTGGTAACAAGAATGTATTGTTCTGAGGAATATCAAGATTAAGTCTCCGATTCATATTTCGTCGACCAATCCTTCCTAATTCACATTTTTGTTGAAAAAATTTCTTTTGTAATTCCTCGCATAAGGACTCCGAAAATACCAGGTCCCCACCTACACAAGCAAATTGTTGATAAAACTCCAAAATAGCTTTTTCTTTTGACTCAATCCTCTTCTTCTCTTTAGCATTCGGGAAAGACAAGAAAATTTCAGGGTAGGAAACATTATCCAGAATTTCTCTTAGATTCGAACCCATAGCTGATGATAGAACTAGAATAGATATCTTTTGTTTTCTACTCACGCGAGCCCATATCCTTTCTTTTTTATCAATTGCTAATTCCGATCTCCCCCCCCAATCTGATATTATAGTGCCAGTGTAGATAGAAATTCCCTTATGATCTAATTCCGAGCGGTAGTAAATACCAGGACTTAGCAATATTTGATTGATCACAATTCGGTATATTCCATTTATAATAAAGGTTCCTAAGGAATTCATTATAGGAATGTTTCCGATAGAAATGGTTTGCTTTTGCACATCGAAACCAAAAATTAATCTCGCAGATACATATAATTCGGAAGAATAGGTGAGTGATTCATACACAGCATCTCTTTCTTTTATCGAGGGTTCTAGCAGTTGATATCCTTTCGCAAATAATTGAAATGCAATTTCGTGATCTGGATCTTTAATTGTTGGAAACTTGTCAAGTTCTTCTGCCAAGGCTTGATTAATGAACCTACAAAATCCCTCGAATTGGATCTGACTAAATCCGGGTATTGTGGACATTCCCTCGTTTCCATTCCGGAGCATCTTAATCTTAAGTTTCCTGTTTATCAAAGAAAAATTCCATTATCAGCTCACTCTTCATCAATCCCTATGGATCGATCTAGCAATCATGGAATCTATATTCTGTTTACTGAATCACATGAAATTCTAGGGAACTCCACATACGTATTTCATATATGTATTTCATACATATGAATAGAGACCATTTGGACGAAAGTTCGAGTTTGCCAGGGGTACAAATGAAATGAAAATGAATTGATAAAACATTCCTACAAAAAAAATTCTGCCACTTATACTTTATGTTATGATATTCTAATCAGATTGGATGGCAAAGATTTCTCATTTTATCTCCTTTCTATGAATGTAATAAAGCCGTAATATAATATACTAGAAAGTTTGACTTTACTTCGATTTAGAATAGCGTGCTTACTTTAATTTCTCAAAATAATTTGAGGGTTCTTTTTTATTTCGGATCGGAGTAGTATAATTGCTAGAAAATTCAGTATTTCATTGTGGAATTCTAAAATAAAGTAAGTCCCTTTTTTAAGTACATGCCAATCTAGTTATCCACCTCTCCCCATATCCATGCTTTTCTTTTATCGTAATTTCACTTGGGTACGCCAAGATAGTCAGGTTATACTCTATATCAGAGCAAATTTCCTTTTTTTATTCAAGATATTTAATTTAATACTTTGAAAAATTAAAGCATGATTCCCCATAGAGATATGTACATAAAGGGGATCTTTGGATAATAATGCTGTTCGGACCTAAAGTTTACCTATACACGGATTAAGCATAAAGCCATAATATTTTATTATGCCATTGAAGGGGGGGGAGATAATACCGATTTAAGAGTAGTTCACTACTGCAATAAAAAAAAGAGAATTCTAGTTAACGGTTCCAATTTATTCTGAATTTTGCAGCCTGTGAATAGAAATCCACTTTTTCTTCTTTTTCATCTCAATAGAAAGAAATGGGAAGTTTTATTGTGTTAACAATGTATGTTTTAAGATAGAATCTATCGAGGAGAATAATAGAAACTGGATCAAAAAAAGCAGGAATAGATTTTTTGAAAAAGATTGGAAAAAAGTAAGTAGAATTATATTCAAAATAAAAGGGGCTTTTCGTAAGAAAACGTGGATGAATACTTGCTGTTTTCTAGATTTTTGATCGGATTTTTTGGCGGCATGGCCAAGCGGTAAGGCAGGGGACTGCAAATCCTTTATCCCCAGTTCAAATCTGGGTGCCGCCTGATCAATAAAATACTTAGGTTTTTTTTATAGTGCTGATCGAATTCGATAAATTTTTACTTCGCATAAGTTCGGGCAAGAGAGTAACTGGGCCTGCCGATACTGGGTTTAGAGAAACCATACCATAGTTCTATCCTCAAACTAGGGTTAGGGTTTGTTTTGACGGTAGTGGCCAAAATGGTTATCAATAGGGGTGAGGTAGTGTTTCCTTATTCTTTTATTATATGAATTTGAATTGGTTCTTAATTGAGATTCGATTTGATAATTTTAAAATACGAGGATAAGATGTCAGAAATCTTGGTATCCAAAGAAAGGTCCCTAAGGGGCATTCTTTTTTTTTTTCAATCTAAGATTCAAGAAGGGACTCCACGAAAGAATATCAAGACTTACTAATTATTATACATTTTTTTATCGTACATCTTATGTTACCTACATACACTAAAGTAAGGACTACTTAATTCTAACGAGAATCAGATTAAATAGGTCGATCAAAAATCAATTTAGGAGTTGTATTATGGATAAAATCTCTTCATTCTTTCATAGAATGATACAAAGCAAGGCTGCAGGGTTTAGGTCAAAAATAAACATTAGGTAAGGTAGGTATCCAATAAATATTTATCTATCGATAATTTTATGGTATATTCGGGCGTCCTTTGCTTAAAAAAAAAAAAAAGAGTAACAAAAGGAATAAAAAATCTTCCTATTCCCGCTTCTTCTATTCAGGACATCATTCCCGTACTCTTTCTTTTTTAAGGAAAAAAGGGCTATAGTATCTCGTATTTTTAATGCTCTCTAATTCTACCAGAATTCCTATAAGAATTTGTTAGGAGTAAATTCCTTGAACTGATTGATCCATGGCCTTAGGGCGGAATCCCTTTTTGACTCTGTACCCTTGATTCCACTATGATTATTGATCAATAGTAGAATAATCCCTTCATAGAAATAGGAGACATAATTTAGATGGATATAGTAAGTCTCGCTTGGGCTGCTTTAATGGTAGTCTTTACATTTTCTCTTTCACTAGTAGTATGGGGAAGGAGTGGACTCTAGGGATACTACTAATTGATTAAGTAATCAAATTGTTGTATCAATTCTTTTCTTTAATGGATCATTTTGCATTAATCATTTTGTCAAACGTTATTCTTTAATCTTTTTCTTTAGTTTTGTTTCACTCCTGTAAGAAACTCTTGTATTGTAAGTTGTAATGTAAGAAAGAGCCATTATACCAATTCAGAATTTCTACTAGAAATGACGAATGGTTAAAAAAAGTTCTATACATAAGAAAATTAGACTTTCTTCCACGGAACTATTCACGGCATATCACACATTTTCCATTTCCTTTTACTTTTTACTATAGTCTATTCTTCATATTATTTTTCTTTCCTTCCATGGATTCTTTGGTCAAGAATTGTCTTAGATTTTTTTATTTTGACCTGATTGAAATTAAGTGGATGCAATGAAAAAAGAAATTGAATTAGACTACTTAACTATTTCAATCTACTAATCTATTCTATGTAGATTCAAAGATAATATAATAGAAAGAATCTAAAGTGTCGTAGAAAAAACTATATGTAGTTCTTTCTACCACACTTTAAGATTCCAACCAGATCCTTTCATTTAAGACTTGGATTTTTTTTATTTAATCCCTTTTTAATTTCTTCAATGATTAATTGGAATTCCAATTAATTATTTTGGCTGACTGTTTTTACATAAATAATAAGTAAAAAAGAAGTAGGAACTAGAATGAACAGTGCAGTAGCAATAAATGCGAGAATATTGACTTCCATAACCTCTTTATTTTTTATTTTCACAATAACTCGGGATGTAATCCCATGGAGAGGAAAAAGGGGTATCTTGTAAATTCAAGGGTAGGGCTTGCATTCTGATAATACTGAATCAATTCAATATTATGAATATCGGATCTATCAAATCAATTCATGGATGAGAGTTATATTTCACGGATGAGAGTTATATAGTATAACATAGGAAGATCCTCTATCCACACTAAGACCAAAATGGGTTTTTTGATTGGATTAGGAATTCCCTCTTTTTTAATCCTTTTCTACTTTTTCTTTTCTATATCTCTAACCCACGAGCTTTCTTAATCTTATACTTTCTTAATCTTATACAATTTCCCTTCCTTTTTCTTATAGTTATACATACAATTATGTATGTATTATATGACCAACTTTCACTTTCTATGGGTCACATAGACATCCAAATAAGCAGTAGAAGTGAGATGGGGAAAAGAGGTCTGAAATAAAAAGGGAATACGATTTATGTATGGATTCCGGTAAAATACCGGTACTCTATTCCATAAGAGTGGAATAGGAAATTAAGATGAGGATGGTATCATCATAAAGAAAGATAGAGTAATATAATATCCTAAATTCTACTAATCCACATATCGTATGTGTGTCTTTCTTTATCGATTGGGAGTAGTGAAAAAAAAATTCCTATATGCCCTCCCTCCCTCTTTAATGAGAGATGCAAAATAAAAAAGTGAAGTAAGGGTGCCCTGTGGGTATTTGATCTTGCTCCCTGCCCCTTTTTTTCATGGAAAAAGGAAATATCAATTTCTCCATTCATTGAACCCTAGTTCGGGACTGACGGGGCTCGAACCCGCAGCTTCCGCCTTGACAGGGCGGTGCTCTGACCAATTGAACTACAATCCCCGCGGGGTGTATGGCATACCCATTCTTAAATAGAACCATAAGAAGATTCGATTCGTCTTTCGTACTCTAAGAAATAGACGAATCATATACTACATACCCACATATTATATTATACGTGGGTATAGTGAGAGTGACATAACTAGTATGTCGTGATTTTTTATCACTAAAAATGGATAATAATCCAGCCTTCAATAAGAAAAACTCTTTTGTTTGTAAGAAAGGAATGAGAGAGATATGGATTAGAAAAAAAAATTTCCCTTTTTTCTTTATCTTTTATTTCTATAGATCAGACATTTTATTTTATGGAAGAAAAACAAAAGGATTTAGTTCATACTCACGAAGCCCTAGATTTTTGGTTTGGGCCGAGCTGGATTTGAACCAGCGTAGACATTGTCAACGAATTTACAGTCCGTCCCCATTAACCACTCGGGCATCGACCCAGGAAGAATTTATTCTAGGGTTTTTGCTAATCTATGATTAACCTCCTTTCATAATACTCCCTACCCCCAGGGGAAGTCGAATCCCCGCTGCCTCCTTGAAAGAGAGATGTCCTGAACCACTAGACGATAGGGGCATCACTAGACGATAGGGCCATATACAACCGCTCGTGATTATACTATAATCATAGTATGAGCAGTTTTTTGGAATTGTCAATATACTCGAAAAGTATAAATAGATCCAAAGCAAAGAGTTTTTCCAACTTTTCTGTTATGTTTTCATCTAGGATTTTTTTTAGTTGATCGTTATAGATTAATTCTCCGTGCTTCATTTAGTGTTCATACCAAAAATGCATCCATCCCGCACTAAGTCATAAAATTCTCTAAAAATATAGAGAAAGTTTCAAAAACAAAGAAAAAAAGTGAATCAATTTAGTAGAAAAGTACTCTATCAGATTCGAACCAACGACTTACGTCTTAGCACGAGATTACTCTACCACTAATTTAAAAAGCCCTTTATCGGATTTGAACCGATGACTTATGCCTTACCATGGCATTACTCTACCACTGAGTTAAAAGGGCTTTTTATTTAATTCAAAAATTAGCCACTTGGATTTCCCATTATGGGTCTACTGCATAATGTACATATTATATATATAATATATAGAGATAGAGAGAGAGACATTATGTAGAGATTGTATATGTATATATCGATATCTTGAGAGCTCAAAATAAAATTAATAAAAAAAAACATACCCTACATAACATATCCAACTCTTCTTGGTTCAGGGTTTTCCGTTTCCGAAGACTAGTAAAATAGGCGGATTCTGGAACCCCAAGGATTCAACGGTATATGGATATGGAAAATATAAGATTTCCGATCCTAGCGGGAAAAGGCGGGGAACAGATACCCAATAGGATATAGGATCCTTGGGAGGAACTTTTGGTAATGGCCTTGATCCTCTATGCTATTTTTTATGTGTTCTTAGTTCTATTGAACTTTTTGCATTCTTTTAAACAAGAATCTAATAAACTAGAATTGAGTCAGTGGAAAAAAGGAGAGAGAGGAAAGTGTTAAATGGAGAGAGTCGACTAATCAGAGACTTTTAGGATCTTCTTTACATCAGGTAAATCTGTCGGCCCTGTCCGTTTTTTTCTTTAAGTTACGACTCTTTGCTGCTTACTTCTATCAAGCCATAGGGAAAGTCTATGATGAATTTGGAAAACTCATCTCACTCTTACTCTATGGCTCGGACTTAATGGGGGAAGAAAACATCTTCCATAATTTCTTTTTTGTTCAATTCTGGACAAAAAAGAAAAGGAAAAAAGGAATTTATAGGGACAGTGTTACCCCCTATATCCCCTAGTTTATATTGTAGGAATAATAAAACAATTTAGCAGTCTGACACACTTACGTCCTTGCAAAGTAAATAATTATTATTGTAGTCGTAACCGTAGAATAGGATCCTAATCAAAATAAATACATTTGGTTCAGGCGCTATTAGCATGGTAAGAAAAGATTTTTTTTACAGACCAGAGGGGCTATCTAAATCCTAAAGTAAAGGCGAGCGATCGAAGTAGAAGTACCAACGGCTCAGTGTCATGAACCTTCTCCATCTGATTCAATAAGGGGGAATTAGCCTTCTTGTCAAATGGCTATCCTTGACAAAGGGTACCATTTATACCATAATCTACAATGTAGCGGGTATAGTTTAGTGGTAAAAGTGTGATTCGTTCTATTAATAACTGAATTTGAAATGATATACTTAAGGCATCCTTAAGTTTTTTATTTTTATATTCCGATGAAAACTTTAGTTCTTATAAAGGATTAAATCCTTTTCCTCTCAATAGCATATTGAGGAAGAATATACATTCTGGCGATTTGTATCCAAAGACTAATTTAAATTGCATCCAAAATAAAAATAGGATTATGAGTACAGAGTCGCGAAGCATAATTTTGCATTGGATTAAGTATTCCAATTTTGAAAATATGAGTAAAGGATCTATGGATGAAGATACAAAAAAGTTGATTTCCAATCGTAACTAAATCTTCTTAAAATAAGGAATAAGGAAGCCAAATAGCTAAAAAACGATAGTTTTGGTTTACTAGAACCATCCGCATATTGTTTCAGCTCGGTGGAAACCCAATTCTTTTCCTCAGGATCTCTTGAATGAAATTAGGGAACGAAGTAAGTAGATTAGATGAATTTAGATAGAATTTCTATCTCCTACTCTATAAGGATCATCTAGAAAGCGGAGAGCTTTGGTTCCATTCAAATAGAAAAGCTGACATAGATGTTAAGTGGTGAGAATATCCATAAAGGAGCCGAATGAAATCAAAATTTCATGTTCGGTTTTGAATTAGAGACGTTAAAAATAATCAACCAACGTCGACTATAACCCCTAGCCTTCCAAGCTAACGATGCGGGTTCGATTCCCGCTACCCGCTCCATTCTGTATAAAAGGAGTATTCTATTTGTCTAGACATGTTAGAGGCTTGTATTCAAGCCTTTTTTGTCCACCAGTTTCTGGTACTCCAGAGCGGAGAGTAGAGCAGTTTGGTAGCTCACGAGGCTCATAACCTTGAGGTCACGGGTTCGATTCCCGTCTCCGCACTTAGCAGTCTGTATAAAAGGACTATTCTATTTCTCTAGATATGTATGGTAGAGGGGCGTATCCAACCCTTTTTTATTCATTAGTTCCCGGCCCTAGAGGGCAAAATTGAGCAGTTTGCGAAGTCACTTGCCTTCAAAAAAAGAAGGCGCAAGGCCTCTCCCTACCCTGCAGAAAATAAAAATGAAACGAAAGGGACAGTCTACCTCTCCCTTCCCTTTAAAAAAAGTTTGCCCGTTGTTTGTCTCAGTTAATACCCAATTTTTGGAGCTCTGTTGGCGAGTTCTATTTCTGCCTCTGGAGCGCCCTCTTTTTTTGAGTGGGATGCAAAGGAAGGGTAAGATAGTAAGGGATACGGCACTAGACTAACACCTAATTAATACTTAATTTAATATAAGTAGTTAAACAGTTAACTAGACTAAACTTTTTATCATAGTACTTTGATAAATTAAGCGGGCGAGCGGCGGGAATCGAACCCGTATCTTCTCCTTGGCAAGGAGATATTTTACCATTGAACTACGCTCGCTACGGTATATATTTTATAGCGTATATCCGCCTGGGTCGACCTTCTATGTCTGGGTCGACCGTTTCATTTCATTTTCTATTATATTAGAGTTTTCCTTTTTTTATTATCTGTCAATGAATATTCTAATGGGAATGGAATTTCATAATACTGAAAGAGAAGAGCTAGCAATTCGGAACGCAAATTGCGTTTTAATACGTCTCACTATTCTAATTTTTTAGAAGAAATGGCCTTTATTATTTCTTTTTTATGGGGTTAATAAATATTAACCAAATTTCATTTAAGAAATGAGAGAATTCAGAATAGCTACGAGAAAGACTAGTCCAATCCATAATGATGTACCGGAAAATACAACATTTTTATTATTTGACCAACCATCAGGAGAAGCAAATACAAGGGGTACACTAATTACTAAGACTGAGGAAGTCGCAATTAATGCAAAAACAGCTAATTGGAAAGCAATAGTCATATTTCTAATCCTCCAAGCTACCATCAAATAAAGTTGACTACATATTTGATCCCTCACTTAAACCAAAATTGTAAAAAAATACAAGAAGTAGGAGGGGTTTAATCATGAATCCATTGATTCTTCTCTTTAATTCAAATTTATTACTTAAACCGCTTTTTTATTTGGATATGGGGGTGAGAAGAGATTATTTACTCTTTATTTCACAAGCGGGTATAGCGGATCCTGTATCCGTGTATACAGTATACAGAGATATATCGAAAAGGAACTTGTATCTGATATCTTTCTAGAGGCTAATAAATCTTTTTATTTTTTATATGGCTATGTTCTATTTGTAGGAGTAAAATAAGGATTAGGCTGTGGAGAGATGGCTGAGTGGTTGATAGCTCCGGTCTTGAAAACCGGTATAGTTCTAGGAACTATCGAGGGTTCGAATCCCTCTCTCTCCTTTTGCTTATTGAATACGTTTGTTTCTTTCATTTTTATTTATTTTTTTTTTCTGTCCCTTATCTTTCTTTCATAAAAAGGAATGAATGGCTCGGCTAGATGGAATAACCGAGCCAGAACAGAAAAAAAGTAGAACAGGTATAAATAAGAAAATCTTAGTTAAGAGGGTTCATGTAAAGAACAGGTTCCAAATCACGATCGATTCCCTTTTCAAAACCTGCTGCAGCAGCTCGGGCTCTTCCTGCATGCCATAAATGGCCCACAAAAAAGAAGAATCCTAGAACAAAATGAGAAGTTGATAACCAACTTCTAGGAGAGACATAATTAACTGCATTGATCTCGGTAGCTACGCCACCCACGGAATTTAAAGAGCCTAAAGGAGCGTGGGTCATATATTCTGCTGAGCGTCGTTCTTGCCAAGGTTGTATGTCTTTTTTCAACCTACTCAAGTCCAAACCGTTGGGGCCCCTTAGAGGTTCTAACCATGGAGCACGAAGGTCCCAAAAACGCATAGTTTCCCCTCCAAAGATAACCTCCCCAGTTGGGGAACGCATTAGATATTTACCTAAACCTGTGGGTCCTTGAGCGGATCCCACATTAGCTCCAAGACGCTGGTCTCTAACTAGAAAAGTAAATGCTTGAGCTTGAGAAGCTTCTGGCCCGGTGGGTCCATAAAACTCACTCGGATAAGCTGTATTATTGAACCATACAAAACAACAAGCGATAAAACCAAAGACAGATAAAGCAGCTAAACTATAAGACAAGTAAGCTTCTCCAGACCATACAAATGCACGGCGAGCCCATGCGAAGGGTTTGGTTAAAATATGCCAAATTCCGCCAAATACACAAATAAAACCCAACCATACATGCCCACCAATTATATCTTCTAAATCATCTACACTAACAATCCACCCTTCTCCACCAAAAGGAGATTTTAGTAAATAACCAAATATAACACTGGGACTAAGGGTCAAATTGGTAATTTTTCTTACATCTCCCCCCCCAGGGGCCCAGGTATCATATACACCGCCAAAATAAAGAGCCTTGAGTACTAGAAGAAAAGCACCTAGACCTAACAAAATTAAGTGAATACCCAAAATTGTAGTCATTTTATTTCTATCTTTCCAGACATAACCAAAGAATGGAAAAGATTCCTCAAGAGTCTCGGGTCCCAGAAGCGCGTGATAAATGCCACCGAAGCCTAAGACTGCGGAGGAAATTAGGTGAAGTACGCCAGATACAAAGTACGGAAAAGTATCTAGAACTTCCCCCCCTGGCCCTACTCCCCAACCTAGAGTAGCTAAGTGTGGAAGTAAAATCAACCCTTGTTCATACATGGGCTTTTCTGGTACGAAATGGGCCACTTCAAATAGGTTCATTGCTCCGGCCCAGAATACGATTAATCCGGCATGAGCTACATGAGCTCCAAGCAGTTTACCGGACAAATTGATAAGTCTGGCATTCCCAGCCCACCAAGCAAAGCCGGTGGTTTCTTGGTCACGACCAGCTAAAACGAAAGTTCCATTAAAGAGCGTTTCCACGTGGTAGAACCTCCTCAGGGAATATAAGATTTTCATGAGGCTGATCCTGAGCTGCCATCCACGCACGAATACCCTCGTTTAAAAGAATATTTTTGGTGTAGAAAGTCTCAAATTCAGGATCTTCCGCTGCACGGATTTCCTGGGAAACAAAGTCATAGGCACGTAAGTTCAGAGCCAAGCCAACTACGCCAATAGCACTCATCCATAAACCGGTGACGGGTACAAATAGCATAAAGAAATGTAACCAACGTTTATTGGAAAAAGCAACACCAAAGATTTGGGACCAAAAGCGGTTAGCAGTGACCATTGAATAAGTTTCTTCAGCTTGAGTTGGGTTAAAAGCACGGAAGGTATTTGCACCATCACCGTCCTCAAATAGAGTGTTTTCTACGGTCGCTCCATGAATAGCGCATAGCAGAGCCGCACCTAATACTCCGGCAACTCCCATCATATGAAATGGGTTCAACGTCCAATTATGAAATCCTTGGAAGAAAAGGATGAATCGAAATATCGCTGCTACGCCAAAACTCGGCGCAAAGAACCAACCAGATTGCCCCAGTGGATAAATAAGGAATACAGAAACAAAAACAGCAATTGGACCAGAGAATGAGATTGCATTATAAGGCCGCAATTGAACAGACCGAGCAAGTTCAAATTGGCGTAACATGAAACCTATTAGTGCAAAAGCCCCGTGGAGAGCTACAAAAGTCCATAGACCGCCTAATTGACACCAACGAGTAAAATCTCCTTGTGCTTCGGGCCCCCATAGTAGCAACAAAGAGTGTGCTAAACTATTGGCAGGGGTAGAAACTGCTGCGGTTAAGAAATTACAACCTTCCAAATAGGAACTAGCCAATCCATGGGTATACCAAGAAGTTACAAAAGTTGTCCCTGTAAACCAACCCCCTAAAGCGAAATAAGCACAAGGAAAGAGCAATAGGCCAGACCATCCTACAAAAACGAAACGGTCCCTTCGTAACCAGTCATCCATAGTATCAAATAGATCATTTTCTTCTTTAGGAATTCTACCAAGGGCTATAGTCATAGTGATCCTCCTATTCAATTACTTCAACCATTTCCGAGCACCTCATATCACTTTCCAAGGCATATGATAGTTTTATTATCTGTGGACGATTTCTTTCTCGTTCAATGCCCTTTTTCAATGGTCTCGAAGAGAGAAATTTCCCATTTTTATCTATGGAGTCACAGTCACAACCGAGGTCGTGGTAAATCCATGAATTTGATTCGATTTGTTTTTCTTATACTATTTATTTGTTTTTCTTATACTATAGAAATAGAAATAAATTGTTTTTCTTATACTATAGAAAGAAATAAACCTTTGAATTCAGCATTATTCCAAGACTCCTATTTCAAAGTCTATCTTTTAAGGGAAAAATGCAAATAAAAGTAACCCTTCTTTTCCCATTCCCTCTCTATTGCATGGGTGGAAGAACTAAAATAATAGAGGATTCTGAAAAAAAAAAATGGACCTTCGAAATCCAATTTTATGTGTAGCGCAAAGGAGTTGCGATTTCTTCTTATTCCTATAGAACATCTAGTAACAAGAATATGAAATCGTAAATAGCGAAAAATTCTTGTCTTGCGCGGTCTAAGTCTAAGGAAATAAAAAAAATTCGCTTATACAATTTCATCTACATCGAATTTATATATCAGAATAGCGGATAGAGGCATCATTAAAGGAGTCAGGTCTACTTACTTTATGCTTCTTTCCAATTTTATGGTGGATTTGATAAGAACCCTTTTTGCTTTCTTGATAAATAATCGACAAAAAAAGCGTTTTTTTTATATAACCTGCTTGTTTTATTATAATTATAACAAGTCCTATATGGAAATGCCCGCTAAAGAGAAAATCTATTTGATTGTCTCTCGGCCAATATCGATTTTTAGAAAGAAAAAACAAGAATTTTCTTCTTTTTTTATTAACATTAAGAAAAAAGAATATAATTAAAATGGAATTGGCAATATAATTTTTATAGACTTTTGAAAGAAAAAAAAGGGGTTTTTTGCAACCGTTATTTCTTATTTCTTGCCTATATCATATCACGGAAACCTTTCGCTTTGGAACGTGGAGAGATGGCTGAGTGGACTAAAGCGGCGGATTGCTAATCCGTTGTACAATTTTTTTGTACCGAGGGTTCGAATCCCTCTCTTTCCGCTCCCTTGGATCATTTGGGACTTTCGAATTGGAAAGAATTCTGACCCCCGGATTTTCTCATAGATAAATGTACGAAACAAATCCAATAAGAAAAAAAAAAACTGAATTTTTACTCCTCGCGTCCAGGATTCCGTCCTGGGTCATTAGATAAGAATCCAAAGATAAAGAGTGAAACAAAGAATATCACTACTGTATAAACAAAAAGTTTGAGAGTAAGCATTACATAATCTCCAAGATTTTTTTTTAAGGAATAGATTACCAGTTTTTCCTTACCACACGGATCCACTAGGATGGTTTTTTTTTATACCTAAAAATGCAAAAAAGAATTCTTGAAAAAAATTGCAAGAATTCTTTTATAATAAGCACTCTTATCAATAGCAAAAATAGGGTTAGGTGGTTAGGTATTGTGTAGGTACCTTTAGGTACCTGCTCAACCTAGGTGCAGGGGAGTAGAAAGGCTGATCCAAATTTATTGCTGTAGCTACCCATTCAATGTAGAAGAATTTAAATTTTAGAATCGAAGGTTCATAATATAAAAATATAAAACTTCTCGGCTTTTACCCATTTTAAAATTTTTTTGGAATGAACACATCATTCAATTTGGCATACAGAGTACTAAAGATTTCATCGAAAACTTACAGCAGCTTGCCAAACAAAGGCTAATAGAAAAAAGAATAGAGGTATAACAGGCATAATATCCACGATTGGATTGAAAATAGCATAAGCTTCGGGTAATTTGGCAAAGAAAAAACTAGTAGGATAAAGAACAGAATTAAAACAGATACAGGTTAAACTAAGTATATTAGGCATAACAAGCATTTCATTCTTGTAGAGTAAATAATTGGATTTTTCTTGAGTTATTTTTTTAAGGGAAAGAAGGAAAAGGCAGATTCAAAATCTTTTTTCTTCGGACTTTCCCAAACACAAAATACCTCCTTGTATTCGCACTCTCAAATGAGAGTGGAATAAATTCGACTTTCATATAATATCTTAATAGAATTCCATGTAATGATCAATGCATTTTTTTGATTCTATATTATCCGCATGTGTAGAATACTAGCAAGAGAATATCCCTCCTTTTTTATGTAATTGAAATGGTATTGACGAATAACAAATAAACATACTAGTGTTTATTAGTGTCGCATAAAACCCGAAATGGGGCGTGGCCAAGTGGTAAGGCAGCGGGTTTTGGTCCCGTTACTCGGAGGTTCGAATCCTTCCGTCCCAGATTGTTTCTGATGAAACAAACGGTGAAATCATATAGTATTCCGTACGAGACAAAAGTTTATTAAAGAGAATAATGATATCTTATTCTTTCTCAGAAAACATAATAAAGTCTTAAGTCCAGTCAAATTGACTATCTTTATTTTCATGAAAAAATGGGATCTATCAAGCACATTCAGGATATGCCTCTACTATAAAATCACTTAGTCATATTTTTTTCTTCCTTTTGGTATTCGAGTTGAAGAAGTACGAGAATTCTATAACTACCAAAAACTTTCAATCTTTTCATTGGAATAGTTTATTTAGTTATTATAGTTAATTGTTTTTGGTACTGAAAAAATATATTACTACTAGAATTCTAATTCTAGTAATTAAATTAATTAAACTTTTTTGGAGGTTGATAGTTTATTTATTGAGGAAGAGTCAATCCTTCTTTTCTCACTTCAAGATTGATCATCTCGAGCCATCCGTTGAGGGTGGAAATTTAAGAATAAATAAGTTTTAAGCAAACTTGTTTAGTCGTCTTTTTCAAACTATGTTTCATTCATATGATAGAATTTTAATATGGGTTTAAATAAATTGGATCTTGGCGGAGGCTTCCCGGATAAATACTTACTTTCTTTTATCCATATTGCTCCATAGATAGCAAGTTTTAATTAGTATAAAAAAACTAAACCAATGACTATTCATGATTCCATCCATATTGGATCAATTCTCTATACCACTTTGCAATGAAAAGAGGAATGTTTGTTATGGTAAAACTTCGTTTAAAACGATGTGGTAGAAAGCAACGTGCGACTTGAAGGACATGATCGATTGTGGATTTTGCTATCCATCATTTTCCATAGTAATGAAAATGCTCTTGGCTCGACATAGCCTGTTCTATTCGTTCCGAACCAAATTTGCGCTGGGTTTAAGTAACATAGTACACGATGGAGCTCGAGAGGACAGAATTTTTTTTATCAAGGGAAAGAATCTAGGGTTAGTGAAAACTAATAAATTAGGCCAACTTTGTCAGTCTATCCTTAATATAGAAATAAATCGAAAGGTTAAAATAAGAAGAAAGTCCAATAAAAGTATATCAGAATCAATCCCTCTTATTAGATTTCTATAGAAGAGATAAATGCTTTATCGAAGGAAATAAGAAAAAAGGGTATGTTGCTACTCTTTTGAAAGAAAAAAATAGGAATTCCCGAAGTAATGTCTAAACCCAAGGATTTCACAAATCAAAGATAAAGGATTCCAGAACAAGTAAACACAATTTTCAATTGTCTCAACAACAGAGTTGGATTAGAATAAGGAATAAAAGTCAATTCGTTCGAAATGAGACAAAGAAAAGAGTTTAAAGACGACTCAAAAATTTTGGAAGGATTTTGCCTTCGAAGTTTGTCAGGCAAAATTAGCCCACTTGAGTCATGAGTATAAATGAAATTTGTTTTTTCTGTAAGGAAATTAATGCACGTCATAGTCTAATTTCTATTATTATCGACAGAAATTCGAATCATTTTCTCGAGCCGTATGAGGAGAAAACCTCATATACGTTTCTAGGGGGGGGCGTTGTTTATCTACATCTATCCCAATAAGCTGTCTATCGAATCGTTGCAATTGATGTTCGATCTCGAAGAGAAGGAAGAGATCTTCAAAAAGTAGGTTTTTATGATCCGATAAAGAATCAAACTTGTTTAAATGTTCCAGCTATTCTCTATTTCCTTGAAAAGGGTGCTCAACCAACAAGAACTGTTTATGATATTTTAAGGAAGGCAGAATTCTTTAAAGAAAAAGAAAGAACTTTGAGTTAATTGAAGAACTAAATGAATCAAAAAATAGGATAGGAGAAGATTATTAGTATTCCTAGTTGTCTAATTATTTAGACACAATTTACCTCTTTTTTAATCCTATTTGGATTTATATTATATCGTGCCAATCCAACATAAGCCCCTATTTTATTTACTTTTTCTATCTAATTTGTTTTCTTACCATTGTATTTCCATTGACAAAGGTCTATTGAACAAATAGAATTTGTAGATAGATGGGTCTCTTTATCCTCACTCCATATTCAATTTTTCCGCCTACACTTCGCTCAAATGATAAGGGTGTTCCTCTTGCATGTATTCTCATACAATATAATATATATTTTTTATAATATATATTTTTTGTTAATAAAAATCGCTAAAAATAAGGAGAATTTGGCCATCGTGATTAGGGTCGCTCTTTTTTTAACTTTACTTTAGTGGAATTTCACCGGACCTGTTCGTTTTGGCATTTGAGTGTTTTTCATGGTCGATAAAAAAAATCTTTTGATGTCTTGCTAGTTCAATGTTTTGACAGAAGCGCGCGGTGTAATTCCATTGATTTTTGGATTTCGATCGTATCTAAGATCCTTTTTTTATCTGGGTTGCTAACTCAATGGTAGAGTACTCGGCTTTTAAGTGCGACTATGATCTTTTACACATTTGGATGAAACAACAAATTCGTCCAGACTCTTGGTAGAGTCTAGAAGACCACGACTGATCCTCAAAGGTAATGAATGGAAAAAATAGCATGTCGTAATAAAATCAATCTTTTTTGAATGGAATCCAAAATTACGATTTTCTGGGTCTAATGAATAAATGGATAGAGCCTGGCTCCAATTCTGGTAAAATAAAAAGCAACGAGCTGAACTTCCTAATTGGAATGATTCCCCGCTCTAATTAGACGTTAAAAATAGATTAGTGCCGGATGCGGGGAAAGGTTGGGTTTTCCTATGAGTGGACCCTTTATTTTTTCTTTTTTTTTTTAGAAATCCTAATTATTCTTGATTATGGATTGAATAAGGGATGTTATGGATTGAATGTGTAAAAGAAGCAGTATATTGATAAAGAGGCTGTATTCCAAAGTCAAAAGAGCGATTGGCCTGCAAAAATAAAAAACTTGTTCTGTTCTTTTTTTTTAATTAGAACAAACATAAACTAATTGGGTAGAAAAGGAGCAGAAAAAGATCTGTGGATTAGACTCCCTTTCTTTCCAGGGTTTGTATTAAAAATGCAACACCCTGTTCTGACCATATTGCACTATGTATCATCATTCGATAAACCGAGAAATGCTTCTTCTCTCTGATTCAAGTAGAAATACAAATGGAAAAATTCGAAGGGTATTCAGAAAAACATAAATCTCGTCAACAATACTTTGTCTACCCACTTCTCTTTCAGGAATATATTTATGCATTTGCCCACCATTATGGATTAAATGGTTCTGAACCTGTGGAAATAGTTGTTAGTTGTAATAACAAGAAATTTAGTTCACTACTTGTGAAACGTTTAATTATTCGAATGTATCAGCAGAATTTTTTGGATAACTCGGTTAATCATCCTAACCAAGATCGATTATTGGATTACAAAAATTATTTTTATTCTGAGTTTTATTCTCAGATTCTATCTGAAGGGTTTGCGATCGTTGTGGAAATCCCATTCTCGCTACGGGAATTTTTTTGTCTGAAAGAAAAAGAAATACCAAAGTTTCAGAATTTACGCTCTATTCATTCAATATTTCCCTTTTTAGAAGACAAATTTTTGCATTTGGATTATCTATCACATATAGAAATACCCTATCCTATCCATTTGGAAATCCTGGTTCAACTCCTTCAATACCGTATCCAAGATGTTCCATCTTTGCATTTATTGCGATTCTTTCTCAACTATTATTCGAATTGGAATAGTTTTATTACTTCAATGAAATCCATTTTTTTTTTTCAAAAAGAAAATAAAAGACTATTTCAATTCCTATATAACTCTTATGTATCAGAATATGAATTTTTTTTGTTGTTTCTTCGTAAACAATCTTCTTGCTTACCATTAGCATCTTCTGGAACTTTTCTGGAACGAATCCACTTTTCTAGGAAGATGGAACATTTTGGGATAATGTACCCTGGTTTTTCTCGGAAAACCCTATGGTTCTTTATGGATCCTCTTATGCATTATGTTCGATATCAAGGAAAGGCAATTCTTGCATCAAAAGGCACTTTTTTTTTGAAGAAGAAATGGAAATGCTACCTTATCAATTTCTGGCAATATTATTTCTGTTTTTGGACTCAGCCGCGAAGAATCCATATAAACCAATTAGCAAACTCTTGCTTCGATTTTATGGGGTACCTTTCAAGTGTACAAAAAAGTTCTTTGTTAGTAAGGAATCAAATGCTGGAGAATTCATTTCTAATAGATACTCGAATGAAAAAATTCGATACCATAGTCCCCGCTACTCTCCTCATAGGATACTTATCAAAAGCTCAATTTTGTACTGGATCGGGGCATCCTATTAGTAAACCCATTTGGACAGATTTATCAGATTGGGATATTCTTGATCGATTTGGTCGGATATGTAGAAATCTTTTTCATTATCATAGTGGATCTTCGAAAAAACGGACTTTGTATCGACTAAAGTATATACTTCGACTTTCATGTGCTAGAACTTTAGCTCGTAAACATAAAAGCACGGTACGAACTTTTATGCAACGATTGGGTTCGGCATTTTTAGAAGAATTTTTTATGGAAGAAGAGCAAGTTTTTTCTTTGATGTTCACCAAAACAACTCTTTTTTCTTTCTGTGGATCACACACTGAGCGTATTTGGTATTTGGATATTATACGTATCAATGACCTGGTCAACCCTCTTAATTAATCATTAGACGAAATTAAGAAACAGGAAAGGGTTGATAAATGATCAAGAAAAAACTTTTCTATTTTTCATTCTGAAATGTTCTTTTTATTATAATAAAGAGTAGGTGAATCAACTTACTAATTAAAAAAATTAGTAGAACTTCCTCTTTGGAATAGAAATTGGCTATTTCTACATAGGGAAAGTCGTGTGCAATGAAAAATGCAAGCACGATTTGGGGAGGGATTTTTCTCTATTGTAACAAGGAAGAATTATCTACTCCATCCGACTAGTTCCGGGTTCGAGTCCCGGGCAACCCATATAGAAAAGACCCATCAAAGTTTTTCACTTTGACTCACTTCATTTACAAATACAAAATTATTGGTTTGGTTAATTTAGTTATATGGATAGCTAATCTTTGGGCTGACTTGGTTGACATTGGTATATAGTCTATGTTATACTGTTAAATAACAAGCCTTCTATTATCTATATTCTAGTTAATACGTGTGCTTGGGAGTCCTTGCAATTTGAATAAACCAAGATCTTACCATGACTGCAATTTTAGAGAGACGCGAAAGTACAAGCCTGTGGGGTCGCTTCTGCAACTGGATAACTAGCACTGAAAATCGTCTTTACATCGGATGGTTCGGTGTTTTGATGATCCCTACCTTATTGACCGCAACTTCTGTATTTATTATCGCCTTCATCGCTGCCCCTCCAGTAGATATTGATGGTATTCGTGAGCCTGTTTCTGGTTCTTTACTTTATGGAAACAATATTATCTCTGGTGCTATTATCCCTACTTCTGCGGCGATCGGATTGCACTTTTACCCAATTTGGGAAGCTGCATCTGTTGATGAGTGGTTATACAATGGTGGTCCTTATGAGCTAATTGTTCTACACTTCTTACTTGGTGTAGCTTGTTATATGGGTCGTGAGTGGGAACTTAGTTTCCGTCTGGGTATGCGTCCTTGGATTGCTGTTGCATATTCAGCTCCTGTTGCAGCTGCTACTGCTGTTTTCTTGATTTACCCTATTGGTCAAGGAAGCTTTTCTGATGGTATGCCTTTAGGAATCTCTGGTACTTTCAACTTTATGATTGTATTCCAGGCAGAGCACAACATCCTTATGCATCCATTCCACATGTTAGGTGTAGCTGGTGTATTCGGCGGTTCCCTATTCAGTGCTATGCATGGTTCCTTGGTAACCTCTAGTTTGATCAGGGAAACTACTGAAAATGAATCCGCTAATGAGGGTTACAAATTTGGTCAAGAGGAAGAAACTTATAATATTGTGGCTGCTCATGGTTATTTTGGCCGATTAATCTTCCAATATGCTAGTTTCAACAACTCTCGTTCTTTACACTTCTTCTTGGCTGCTTGGCCTGTAGTAGGAATCTGGTTCACTGCTTTAGGTATTAGTACTATGGCTTTCAACCTAAATGGTTTCAATTTCAACCAATCTGTAGTTGATAGTCAAGGTCGCGTTATTAATACTTGGGCTGATATCATCAACCGTGCTAACCTTGGTATGGAAGTAATGCACGAACGTAATGCTCACAACTTCCCTCTAGACTTAGCTGCTGTTGAAGTTCCATCTATTAATGGATAAGGTTTTTCTGCTAACATATAAGAATTTTTGAAGACAGAAATACCCAATATCTTGTTCTAGCAAGATATTGGGTATTTCTGTCTTTATTTTGAATCTTTTTTTCTTCTTAATCTTTCTATTCAGAATTCAGTTAACGACGAGATTTAGTATCCTTTCTTGCATTTTCATAACTCGTGAAATGCCGAGTAGGCACGAATTCCCCCAATTTGCGACCTACCATAGGATTTGTTATGTAAATAGGTATATGTTCCTTTCCATTATGAATCGCGATTGTATGGCCAACCATTGTGGGTAGAATGCTAGATGCCCGGGACCACGTTACTATTGTTTCTTTCTCCTCCTTCATATTGACCTTTTCTATCTTTGCCAATAAATGATGAGCTACAAAAGGATTCGTTTTTTTTCGTGTCACAGCTGATTACTCCTTTTTTCCTTTTTAAAGAGTGGCATTCTATGTCCAATATCTCGATCGAAGTACGGAGGTCAGAATAAATAGAATAATGATCAATGGAAAAAAGAAAAAAATCCTTTAGCTGGATAAGGGGCGGATGTAGCCAAGTGGATCAAGGCAGTGGATTGTGAATCCACCATGCGCGGGTTCAATTCCCGTCGTTCGCCCATCGCATTATTGCAAATTCCAAAAATGCAATTTTCCATATTCCTAGTTACGTATTTACTTACGGCGACGAAGAATAAAACTATCGCTATATTTTTTCCTTTTCCTAGTTCTTCTTCCAAGCGCAGGATAACCCCAAGGGGTTGTGGGTTTTTTTCTACCAATGGGAGCTTTCCCTTCACCGCCCCCATGGGGGTGGTCCACAGGGTTCATAACTACCCCTCTTACTACGGGGCGTTTACCTAGCCAACACTTAGATCCGGCTCTACCCAAACTTTTTTGGTTCACCCCAACATTACCCACTTGTCCGACTGTTGCTAAGCAGTTTTGGGATACTAAACGGACCTCCCCAGATGGTAATCTTAAAGTGGCCGATTTACCCTCTTTTGCAATGAGTTTCGCTACAGCACCTGCTGCTCTAGCTAATTGCCCACCCCTTCCACGTGTGATTTCTATGTTATGCATGGCCGTGCCTAAGGGCATATCGGTTGAAGTAGATTCTTCTTTTCTCTCAAAAAACCCCTTCCCAAACTGTACAAGCTTCTTCCAAAGCATACGGCTTTCTAGATGTATATGACGATCTCTAGACAGATGGATCTTATATGAATCATATGATGAAGTACCACATGAGTGGATATATAGGAAAGGAATCCAAATCTGCCGAATCGCTCATGTTATGATCTTCTACATCCTAGGTCTCTGCGTTCCGTCATCTGGCTTATGTTCTTCATGTAGCATTCAGATCGAATGACTCTATGAAATTACGTCGATACTTCCACATATTATGGGTAACGTAGGAGACATCCCTATTTTCCCCCGGGGGTCTTAATTACCACTGCTTAGCTTTCAATTTGCCTCTGACCATCAAATTAAATGTGAATAACCCGTCCTCCTCTCTTTGAAACAAGGGGCGCTTCCGGTTCTGTGCGTGCTTCAAACAATTTTGTCTTCTCCATATTACCATATCTCTAGAGCCAATAATTTTCTATGAGGAACTACTGAACTCAATCACTTGCTGCCGTTACTCAACAGTTTTCTGTTGAGGTCTATCCCGTAGAGGTAGTCAAATTGGATCAGTGATCGATTTCTAGGTTTCGTCGTAAACCTAATTGGTTACTTCCAATTACGTAAATCAATAGTTCAAACCGCACTCAAAGGTAGGGCATTTCCCATTGATATAGGAACTTTTGTACCAGAAACAATAGTATCTCCAATTATAGCCCCTCTGGGATGTAAAATATATCTCTTCTCACCATCCCCATAGTGTATGAGACAAATGTATGCATTTCGATTAGGGTCGTATTCTATGGTTACGATTCTACCAGATATGTCTTTTTGATTCCGTCGAAAATCTATTTTACGGTATAGGCGCTTATGACCTCCCCCTCTATGCCTTGCGGTAATGATTCCTCTGGAATTACGACCTTTACCACAACGGTGCCGTCCATGGATCAAATTATTTCGTGGATTGGATTTCACTTGCCTGTCTACGGTTCCCTTGCGTGTGCTCGGGATAGGTGTTTTGTATAAATGTTTCGCCGTATTATTAAGTATTCTCCTTTAGTTTTTTTCTCTATCTAGAAGTGGAATAGAATAACCCGGTTGAAGGGTAATGATCATACGTCTGTAATGCATTGTATGGCCCAGAATAGGTCCTATTCTTCTACCTTTTCCAGGTAGTCGATGGCTATTCACAGCTACCACCTTAACACCAAAGAAGAGTTCGACCCAATGCTTTATTTCTGTCTTAGTGAATCCCGATTCGACATTAAAAGTATATTGATTCTTTCCCAATAAACGAAGACTTTTTTCTGTAAATACTGCGTATTTGATTCCATCCATAAATCGACTTTCCCTCCTATGCTCTGAGTTCCAGTATCGATAAGAATTCGAGTTCTTATTGTTCTTATGTTATGGTATGAATATACCATACCAATTCGTTATGTATGGATGATGGATGAGATTCCATGGATAGAGAGCCAGTTCCAATAGACTTATGGAATGTTCCCGTTCGTGTGCATCCAGCAGGAATTGAACCCGCAAATTTACCAATTATGAGTTGGGCGCTTTAACCATTCAGCCATGGATGCTTAACAGGGATCATCGTACATCGTAAATAACCAATTTTCATATAGAAAGACATATCATAGAAAAATGAAATCGAAAATATTCCGAGATGGCAAATATTCGGAGATGACTATGAAAACACCTCTCTGGATCCTCGAATTGAAAGAGAGATTGAGAGGGATCAAGAATCCTAATTCTCGCTATTTGGAATGGATCCAATTCTATTGAGTCTGACTCATAGTGATCATTTCTCTTTAGCAAAGAATGACCTTGGTTATCAAAGGATTGAACAACCGGGATCCATTTACTTATGATACCTAGTTGGCATTGATAACAAGGATCTAATGAATTATGAGTTTAATAGATCCTCTTTAGCAGAAAGACGTATATTCCTTGCTCATTATCAGACAATCACTTATTCCCAAACCTCGTGTGGGACTAATCGTTTTCATTTACCATCTCATGGAAAACCCTTTTCGTTCCGCTTAGCCCTATCGGGTATTTTAGTGATAGGTTCTGTAGGAACTGGACGATCCTATTTGGTCAAATACCTAACGAAAAATTACGATTTTCCTTTCATTAAGGTACGAGGGCTTCTTATTCCACAAGAACGAAAGCACCTTTTCATTCTTTCATATACTAGGGGTTTTTACTTGGAAAAGACAATGTTCCATACTAAAGGATTCGGGTCCATAACCACGAGTTCCAGTGCACTAGATCTTGTAGCACTTAGCAACGAAGCCCTATCCATTAGTATTCCACATAAGAAATCCATTCTAGAAAAAAATACAATTAGATTAGCTCTTCATAGACAAACTTGGGGTTTGCGAGCCAAGGTAAGATCGGCTCGGGATCATGGGACCCTTTTCTATCAGATAGGAGGGGCTCTTGTACAAAATAGACTTACTAAGTAATAACCCCATAGAATCTATCTATATAAAGATAAAGAGGCAATCGTGTCAGGAAGCGGGTTTTTCTTTGGCCAAAAGGTACTTCGAACTTGGAACGAGCATGAAGAGATTAACGAGACTTCTTTCTCTTTTGAGTTTTTCTGGCGGACCTGCCGCGCAAGATCTTTGGTCTTCCCCTGGAACCGATGAAAAAAAGTGGATCGCTTCTTATGTACTCGCTCAGAATGATTCTTCTCTATCTATAGTTCATGGCCTATTAGAAGTAGAAGGTGCTCTGGTGCAATCCTTACCGACAGAAAAAGATTGCAGTCAGGTTGATAATAGTCGAGTGACATTACTTCGTCGGTCCGAACTAAGGAATCTGTTAGAAATGTTTTGAAATGGATATTGTTCTCTCTTTGATCAGGGATTGCTATATGAAAAGAAGTGGAGTTTGAAAAAGGGAACGGAATGCTCAAACCGGAACTGCTAGAGGAACGAATTTTCAATAGCATAACTTGGGCTCCTAGAATATGGCGCCCTTGGGACAATCTATTTGATTGCAGGGTTTTGTTCCGAAGCAAAGATATCCGCGGAGGCCGGTTCGTTCGTCCTATTCTGATATTCAGGACCAAGAGGTACTGGATTCTCTTTCGGATAGGCCCTGAAAGGAGAAGAAAGGCTGAAATGCCAACGGACCTCTGTCTATTCTCTAATTCACCCGATCCGATAGTACCCGTTTTTGGAACGTCCAGTGCCAAAGTCACTGAATGGGTAAGTCACCAATCCAATCCCTTTGACAAATCGGATGTCATATTAGATATCATATTCTATATATATAGAAATATCATAGATAGAATAGACATATAGAATTTTTGGTCGGCAAATTCGAAGGAATCATTGAGTGAAAAAGGAGCAAAGAATGACAAAAGACGAGACTCTACTAGTCTTCACTCTTGTGGTTTCCTCTTCCTCGGTTTCTGTTTTCTTATTCGGGATCTTGCTTTTCATGGTTCTCATCTCTGCAACTCGCGATTTTCGCGAGAGAACCAAATCCAAGTTGGTGAAGATCATGATTTGGGCTGGCACGGGGATCGTTTGATCGATTTCCTTGATTTGATCGCTACTTAATGGGCGTGCGCTCAAAGGATACAAACAGGGATTCGCAAACAAAAAGGGGAATTCGTAGTCACTTTTTCCTGTCGCGTAAAAAAAAAGTCTTTACGCGAGAGCAATAGAGGTTGGGATACATCTATCTCTTCTGAGCAACCTCTTTTGGATTCTTAAGACCACCCTTGCAGTAGGATACCATCTGCTTTGGGTTCTTTATTATCTCCTTCGAGGGATTTTTAGGATCGTTCAGGCTATATATATTTAGTCTATTTTGGCTTTTACTGTCTACTTTTCTC
>NW_028261060.1:0-52792 GCF_056163025.1 Triticum urartu | reverse complement strand
CCGAACTTTTTCTATTATCTATTAATGTGTATCTATCCGTACCGTAATATTTTGGAATATTATGAATTAGAGAAATTTACATGCTTTCTGATTCCATTCGCGAGGAGCTGGATGAGAAGAAACTCTCATGTCCAGTTTTGCAGTAGAGATGGAACTAAGAAAGAGAACCATCGACTATAACCCCAAAAGAACCAGATTTCGCAAACAACATAGAGGAAGAATGAAAGGAAAATCCTGCCGAGGCAATCGTATTTGTTTTGGTAGATATGCTCTTCAAGCACTTGAACCCGCTTGGATCACGGCGAGACAGATAGAAGCAGGACGAAGAGCAATAACACGATATGCACGTCGTGGTGGAAAAATATGGGTACGTATATTTCCCGACAAACCGGTTACACTAAGACCCACGGAAACACGTATGGGCTCGGGAAAGGGGTCCCCCGAATATTGGGTATCCGTTGTTAAACCTGGTCGTATACTTTATGAAATGGGGGGAGTATCTGAAACTGTAGCTAGAGCAGCTATCTCCATAGCTGCCAGTAAAATGCCCATACGAAGTCAATTTATTCGATTAGAGATATAGAACCCTAAAAGGGGTATGGAAGATAAAAAAAAATGCTCGGTTTTTCTTTCTGGAAAGACAATATTTCTTTCATCCTTTTGCATTGAAATAACAAATTGAAATCAAAATAATATGATTCAACCTCAGACCCTTTTAAATGTAGCAGATAATAGTGGAGCTCGAAAATTGATGTGTATTCGAGTCATAGGAGCTGCTGGTAATCAGCGATATGCTCGTATTGGTGATGTTATTGTTGCTGTAATCAAAGACGCATTGCCCCAAATGCCTCTAGAAAGATCCGAAGTAATTCGAGCTGTAATTGTACGTACATGTAAAGAGTTCAAATGCGAAGACGGTATAATAATCCGCTATGATGACAATGCTGCGGTTATAATTGATCAAAAAGGCAATCCAAAAGGAACTCGAGTTTTTGGCGCGATTGCCGAGGAATTGAGAGAATTGAATTTTACCAAAATAGTTTCATTAGCTCCTGAAGTATTATAAATACTAGTAGGCGAAATTGAGACCAAAGAATTAATTTAGTAGATTGTGTTTTACGTATATGTTTTAAAATCCAAAATGAAAAAAAAAAAAAGAAAACATGTTGATTATAGAAAAATTAGGAGGAACCTAGAATTAGAGTCTTATGGGCAAGGACACTATTGCTGATTTACTAACCTCTATAAGAAATGCGGACATGAATAAAAAAGGAACAGTTCGAGTAGTATCTACAAATATTACCGAAAACATTGTTAAAATACTTCTACGAGAGGGTTTTATTGAAAGTGTTCGGAAACATCAGGAACGTAACAGATATTTCTTGGTTTCAACTTTGCGACATCAAAAGAGAAAGACTATAAAAGGAATATATAGAACAAGAACCTTTTTAAAGCGTATCAGCCGACCCGGCTTACGAATTTATACCAACTATCAAGGAATTCCTAAAGTTTTGGGTGGAATGGGAATTGCTATTCTTTCTACTTCTCGAGGAATAATGACAGATCGAGAAGCTCGACTAAACAGAATTGGGGGAGAAGTCTTATGTTATATATGGTAATCGCCCCGCCTATAGTGCTCGAATTCTATCTCGCCCTTCCTATTTTTAAAATAAAAATAGAAAAATAGGAGAAAAAAAATATGACAGAAAAAAAAAATAGGAGAGAAAAAAAAAAACCCGAGAGAAGCAAAAGTAACTTTCGAAGGTTTAGTTACGGAAGCCCTACCCAATGGAATGTTCCGCGTTCGGCTAGAGAATGACACCATCATCCTAGGCTATATTTCAGGAAAGATACGGTCTAGTTCTATACGAATACTGATGGGGGATAGGGTCAAAATTGAAGTAAGTCGTTATGATTCAAGCAAGGGACGTATAATTTATAGACTTCCCCATAAGGATTCGAAGCGTATCGAAGACTCGAAGGATAGCGAAGATTTGAAGGATAGCGAAGATTTGAAGGATACCAAAGATTCAAAGGATTAGGTTTTTCTTTTTTTTTCTAGGGTAATAAATTCTAAGTTCTAAAATTCAAGCGAAGAGACTTATTTTTTCCAAAAGATTAGATTCATAGTTTAAAAAAGGATACGGAAATATGAAAATAAGAGCTTCCGTTCGTAAAATTTGTACAAAATGTCGACTGATTCGTAGGCGTGGACGAATTAGAGTCATTTGCTCTAATCCGAAGCATAAACAAAGACAGGGGTAATCTTTCGAAAAAGAACTTTACTTTCTAAAAAGTAAAAAAAAGTACCCGCGGAAATGTTCCAATTCCAAATAAAATAATTTCATTTAAAATAATTAAAGTAAAGGGTTTATTTTACCCTGAAACGGATATCTTTGTATCTTTTTTTCTTTTTTTTATTTCTAACTCATATTTATGAGATAATAAAATATGGCAAAAGCTATACCAAAAATTGGTTCACGTAAGAAAGTGCGTATTGGTTTACGTAGGAATGCACGTTTTAGTTTACGGAAGAGTGCACGTAGAATAACAAAAGGGGTTATTCATGTTCAAGCTAGTTTCAACAATACCATTATAACTGTTACAGACCCACAAGGTCGGGTGGTTTTTTGGTCCTCGGCCGGTACTTGTGGATTCAAAAGCTCAAGAAAAGCATCACCCTATGCTGGTCAAAGAACAGCAGTAGATGCTATTCGTACAGTAGGTTTGCAACGAGCAGAAGTTATGGTAAAGGGCGCTGGTAGTGGAAGAGATGCCGCATTACGAGCCATTGCTAAAAGTGGTGTGCGATTAAGTTGTATACGCGATGTAACACCTATGCCGCATAATGGATGTCGACCGCCTAAAAAAAGACGTCTGTAAAAGAATTAACCCGCTTTCAACTTTCATTTCAAGAGAAATAAACGATTCAATGATAAAATAATAATACTAGTCTATTATGGTTCGAGAGGAGGTAGCAGGATCCACTCAAACACTACAGTGGAAGTGTGTTGAATCAAGAGTAGATAGTAAGCGCCTTTATTATGGTCGTTTCATTCTGTCCCCGCTTAGAAAAGGTCAAGCGGACACCGTCGGTATTGCCTTGCGAAGAGCTTTACTTGGAGAAATAGAAGGAACATGTATCACACGTGCAAAATTTGGGAGCGTGCCGCACGAGTATTCTACAATAGCAGGTATTGAAGAATCCGTACAAGAAATTTTACTAAATTTGAAAGAAATTGTATTGAGAAGTAATCTCTATGGAGTTAGAGACGCATCCATTTGCGTCAAAGGTCCTAGATACATAACTGCTCAAGATATCATCTTACCGCCTTCCGTAGAAATCGTTGATACGGCACAACCTATAGCTAACTTGACAGAGCCCATTGATTTCTGTATTGATTTACAGATCAAGAGAGATCGTGGATATCAGACAGAACTCAGAAAGAACTATCAAGATGGAAGTTATCCTATAGATGCTGTATCCATGCCTGTTCGAAATGTGAATTATAGTATTTTTTCTTGTGGGAATGGAAATGAAAAACACGAGATACTTTTTCTAGAAATATGGACTAATGGAAGTTTAACCCCTAAGGAAGCACTTTATGAGGCTTCTCGTAATTTGATTGATTTATTTCTTCCTTTTCTACACGCGGAGGAAGAGGGCGCTAGTTTCGAAGAAAATAAAAACAGGTTTACTCCACCCCTTTTTACTTTTCAAAAAAGATTAACTAATCTAAAGAAAAACAAAAAAGGAATTCCATTGAATTGTATTTTTATTGATCAATTAGAATTGACTTCTAGAACGTATAATTGTCTAAAAAGGGCCAATATACATACACTATTGGACCTTTTGAGTAAGACTGAAGAAGATCTTCTGAGAATTGACAGTTTTCGTATGGAAGATAGAAAACATATATGGGACACTCTAGAGAAGCATCTCCCAATTGATTTACTTAAGAATAAACTCTCGTTTTAAATCCATTGCAATTTTTTTTCTTCTTCTTTTTCGAGTTAGAATAAAAAGAAAACAATTTAGCATCTTTGGTACAATCTATATTTTCGCGAAATGGATCATAATAAAATGGATTTTAGGTATCTAGGGAAGATTCACTTGGAAGTAACTATTTCCTAGATACCTATGGTACTTCACGGTTGAATGAATCAAAAAATATCTAAAAAAGACCTAAAGTTAATGATTTATCAATGGGTAATGTTGCTCCAATACCTAACCAAAGAGCTACTACAGTACCGATTAAAAAAACGGTCGTAGCTACTGGGCGGCGAAATGGATTTTGGAATTTATTGACATTCTCTAGAAAAGGTACTGTCAATAAGCCTGTTGGCACAGAAACCATTAAAAGAACGCCCAATAACTTATTGGGTACCGTACGGAGTATTTGAAACACGGGAAAGAAGTACCACTCGGGTAATATTTCCAGAGGAGTTGCAAACGGATCTGCCGGTTCACCAATCATTGATGGCTCGAGAACCGCTAAACCTACATTACATGCAATAGTACCTAGAATTACTACTGGAAAAATATATAAAAGATCGTTGGGCCATGCGGGTTCCCCGTAATAATTATGTCCCATCCCTTTAGCTAATTTAGCTCTTAATACAGGATCATTTAAGTCTGGTTTCTTTGTTATTGGGATAGGTGAACTCTTTAGGATCCATCCCCCAAAGGAACCGGACATGAGAATTTATCATCATCCGGCTCGAGCAAGAGTGAAAGAAATAAGACCGCGGAAGATCCTTAATAGAATTAAGGTTTATAATGACTCAATGACTCTAGGCAAGAAAAGCTTTATCAGATTCTCTTTTCCGAAGTTGCACCTACAACTACTCATTGAAAATAATCCTATTCTTATGGGTAAATGCTCAATATCCAAGTGGGCTTACAAATTTGATCATGATCAATTGCTTTGTGGATTGTCTCATGTCTCTTGATTAGTTGGTATTTATCCCCTCAATATCGCAAGTTTCTTACCTCCAAACAAAATATTTACTTGTTACTAATAAAAAATCAAAAAGTTTAGCCTACATTCTTCCTTAGATCCCTTCTTTTACTCCGATAGTATTGCGGATCACAATCGATGCAAAGAAAATGAATGCATTTCCATACTATAATAAAAAGGTAAGTGTAATAAATAGAGAACTGGATCATGTCACATGACTTATTCCATTTCTACTCTATGGGATCTTACGGAGCCTGTTCATGGATGACATGGTTGCGGTATGATCATAGAAGATATTCTCCTCAAGTGAACCAGCCTATCCTTCCTAGGTAGGGGACTTACATGTTGATTGGATGCGGAGACACCTTTGGTTGTGAATTCTAATGTGGCAGATCCAATTCTTTATCTGCATGGCCAAATCAATAATTCAAGTCACACACTCCCATAATCCGCCTTTTTTCTTTCGTAAAATTAACTTCAACTATTTGTATTGTATAAAAATACTTTGGAGTTGAAGAGAAGTATCCAAATGACATGTGTTATTTTACAATAACCCATGCTTGTAGCAATGAAATACCAAAACCTACCCGATATGATATATGATAATTATAATTCTCTATGATATGCCTTCCCTATAAAGGACCCGAAATACCTTGCTTACGTATCATTGGAAAGTGCATTAACATAAATACGGCAGTAAGCAGAGGCAGTACAAAGGTATGTAAACTATAAAAACGAGTCAAAGTGGATTGGCCCACACTAGCACTTCCGCGTAATAACTCCACTAAAGGCGATCCTATTACCGGAATGGCGTCAGGTACACCTGTCACAATTTTGACTGCCCAATAGCCAATTTGATCCCAAGGCAAAGAATAACCAGTTACACCAAATGATGCAGTCAAAACAGCCAAAACCACACCTGTGACCCAAGTTAATTCGCGGGGTTTTTTAAATCCCCCTGTGAGATACACACGAAATACATGCAGGATCATCATTAAAACCATCATACTTGCTGACCATCGATGAACTGATCGGATTAACCAACCAAAGTTGGCCTCGGTCATTATGTATTGAACCGAGGAAAAAGCCTCTGTAACGGTTGGTCGGTAGTAAAAAGTCATAGCAAAACCGGTAGCGACTTGTACTAGAAAACAAGTAAGTGTAATTCCCCCTAAACAATAAAATATGTTGACATGGGGAGGAACATATTTACTAGTTATATCATCTGCAATTGCCTGAATCTCAAGACGTTCCTCAAACCAATCATATACTTTATTGAGATAGGTAACTAACCCGAGTCCCCCTCTAAGAGCCGTATATGAAAATTTCATCTCGTACGGCTCAAGCAGAAACACAAAAATTTTCAACGAATATTAGAAAAAAGGTTCAAAACTTCATCAGCCACTGAATTGGGTCGATTTGCCTTGAAGATATCAAATAAGAAAAATCCGGAATATCTTCTTTGTGATGATAATGCCAAAAAATCTCAAGTTGGCGCGTCTTTCTTTCTTCCTTTCCCTTATGTTGGTCATTAGAGGCTTCTTGACTTTTCTCTTCCCTATAAAGGATTTGTTTTTTTATGCGTAATATAGAAATTATCTTGTTGAGATCCTATGAATCAGTTCAATTAAAACCTTAGATTCATACTAGAGCCACGATGATTTAGTCTCAAGCTAAACAAAAGGCAAGGGTTCTTCGAATAAGAACCGCTTGATAATCATTTATTGAATCAGTGTAATGACTCGACAAAATCGAGAGAAAAAAAGTTGTCTTTTGGGCAAACAAAATTGGAAGGAAGAAAATTTCTTTTTTATTTTTATTTAAGAACTACTTGAATTTTTCAGTCTGGTTGCGAGGTCTTAATAGTGAGTATGAATCATAGTTCCATTTTTTTTTGATCCACTCTATCTATTTCGTGTTCCAGATACTAGAATAAATAATATCTGACGAATTAGAATCATCTTGATAGAGATAACAGGCCCTTTCTATGTATTATCAATAGGATCAATTCTAACAAGTCACACACTCATATTCCAGAGATACCGAAACAAAAAAATTCCGCGGTCGAACTACCATAATATCTAGAAATGTAGATCTTAAACTAGAAAGGCTTTTTTGGATGGAAAAACTCTGACTTCCTAGTTTTAGTTAGTAGAAACCTAATTGGTTAAAATTCCGTCCAGTAAAACGGAAGAATTATAAATTTCTAAAATGATAGATAGGAATATAGCGAATAAAGCCATTGCGATCCCCATAAAAGGAGTAGTCCCCCAACCCGGGGCGACTTTCCCATATTCCGAATTCAAGGGTTTCAGTAAACTACCTGCACCAGTTCGTTTTGGCCTAGGTTTAGAACTATCTTCAACGGTTTGTGTAGCCATAAATTCTATTTAATCATTGGTGTTGACTTTGTATACTATTCCGTTGTAGTTGTAAATACACGATCTTTTCGTAGATCCATTGTAATCTTGAAATTCTATAAAAATGGAAACAGCAACTTTAGTCGCCATCTCCATATCTGGTTTACTTGTAAGCTTTACTGGGTATGCCTTATATACCGCGTTTGGGCAACCCTCTCAACAATTAAGAGATCCATTCGAAGAACACGGAGACTAATTTAAGTAAGAAGTCTCCCAGATAGGGGGACTTCTTACTTAAATGAAATTATTTTATTCTTTTAGTTGGAGTTGGTGGAACCTTAGGTGGTTCTCGGAAGAAGATAGCGAAAAAAATTATCCCTAAAGTCGAAACTAAAAGGAACGTATAAACCAATGCTTCCATAGATTCGATCCTGGTTTATTTACAATTATAACTTCCACACCTATTCATTTGTCATTTGGGATAATTTCCCATATAAAGAAAGAAAAAGAGTCAAAGAAAGGATGGGAGATGTTTCCCATGTCAAATCAAAAAAGAGAGGTGAAAGATACTATAACAATGTGTATCAAACTGCCTGTTTCCTTGTAGTTGGATCTCCCACTTTTTGGAATGTTCCAAATTCCACTTGAGCATCCAAATCTGGATCAATACCAGCAAAAACATCTCGGAACAATGTTCTAGCGCCATGCCAAATGTGTCCGAAAAAGAAGAGCAAAGCAAAGGTAGCATGACCAAAAGTGAACCAACCCCTTGGACTGCTGCGAAAAACACCATCAGATTTCAAAGTAGCCCGGTCTAATTCAAAAATTTCCCCTAATTGAGAACGCCTCGCATATTTTTTTACAGTAGCAGGATCAGAATAACTTACTCCATTAAGTTCGCCACCATAGAACTCCACCGTTACACCTACTTGTTCAACACTATATTTGGATTCTGCTCTTCTAAAAGGAACGTCTGCTCTAACAATTCCCTCCTCATCTACCAAAACAACCGGAAATGTTTCAAAAAAAGTAGGCATACGGCGTACAAAAAGCTCACGTCCTTCTTTATCTCTAAAGACGGGATGTCCTAACCATCCAACAGCTATTCCATCCCCATTGTCCATTGAGCCTGCTCTGAATAATCCCCCTTTTGCCGGATTATTACCAATATAATCATAAAAGGCTAATTTTTCGGGAATTTTAGACCAAGCTTCTGATAAACTAAGATTTTCGGCTAAACCATTGCTAACTCTTCGATATATTTCTTGCTGAAAGTATCCCTGATCCCACTGATAACGAGTAGGCCCAAATAATTCGATTGGGGTCGTTGCTGACCCATACCACATAGTTCCAGCAACTACGAAAGCTGCAAAAAAAACAGCAGCGATACTACTGGAAAGTACAGTTTCAATATTGCCCATACGTAATCCTTTATATAGACGTTGAGGCGGACGGACACTAAGATGGAATAAGCCCGCTAATATACCCAATGTACCCGCAGCAATATGATGAGAAGCTATTCCCCCCGGAACAAAAGGATCAAAACCTTCTGCACCCCACGCTGGATTTACAGCTTGTACTTTTCCAGTTAGTCCATAAGGATCGGATACCCATATCCCAGGACCATACAAACCCGTTACATGAAATGCCCCAAAGCCAAAGCAAGCCACCCCTGCAAGAAATAAATGAATTCCAAAGATCTTGGGCAAATCCAAAGAGGGTTTTCCCGTCCGCTCATCAGAGAATATTTCTAGGTCCCAATATACCCAATGCCAGATCGCTGCCAAGAAACACAAGCCAGAAAACACAATATGCGTACCTGCCACACCTTCATAACTCCAAATACCCGGATTTGTTACAGTTCCTCCTGAAATACTCCAACCACCCCACGAATCCGTTATTCCTAAACGAGTCATGAAGGGAATTACGAACATACCTTGTCTCCACATTGGATCCAGAACAGGATCAGAGGGATCAAAAACTGCTAATTCGTATAAAGCCATTGAGCCAGCCCAACCAGAAACTAGAGCTGTGTGCATTATATGCACCGCAAGCAATCGACCCGGATCATTCAATACGACAGTATGAACACGATACCAAGGCAAACCCATGGAAATACCCCTTTAGCAAAGAAAAATAGACACGATGTCGCTTTATTTTATCGCATTGAAAAAGACTATCCATATCCTATGTACCTAACCCTTCTAGGGGATTCTGTGTCAGAAAGCGCGAATATTTATTTCATTCCATTAAAAATAAGAAGCCAATTCTGTTCATAAGAAGAAAGAGAAGCAGATCTATTCTATACTCGATAAGTGCCAATATGCAATGGGTAACTTGGCCAATTTGGAAAAAACGAAGAATAGATCGCTACCCCTCTTTGTTTAGCATTCAAATCACCCATTCCCTTTTCTTTATTCAATCTGTCTTACATTCCTTATATGTATAACCTTTCAATCTACGTATTAATAGAATCTATAATATTCATATAGAATAAGAATAAAAATTAAGACAATAAACTGCGGATTCTTTCTTTCTGTTCCATTCTTACGTTTCCATATTAAAGTGTGGTTTTCTTACTTAAATTTAATAATATTAATCTAATATGCCCATTGGTGTTCCAAAAGTACCTTACCGGATTCCTGGAGATGAAGAAGCGACTTGGGTTGACTTATACAATGTTATGTATCGAGAAAGGACACTTTTTTTAGGTCAAGAGATTCGTTGCGAGATCACGAATCATATTACAGGTCTCATGGTATATCTGAGTATAGAAGATGGAATTAGTGATATTTTTTTGTTTATAAACTCCCCAGGCGGGTGGCTAATCTCAGGAATGGCTATTTTTGATACGATGCAAACGGTGACACCAGATATATATACAATATGCCTCGGAATAGCCGCCTCCATGGCGTCCTTCATTCTGCTTGGAGGAGAACCCACCAAGCGTATAGCATTCCCTCACGCGAGGATTATGCTTCACCAACCTGCTAGTGCTTATTATCGGGCAAGGACACCAGAATTTTTACTAGAAGTAGAAGAGTTACACAAAGTTCGCGAAATGATCACAAGGGTTTATGCAGTAAGAACAGGCAAGCCTTTTTGGGTTGTATCCGAAGACATGGAAAGGGATGTTTTTATGTCAGCAGACGAAGCCAAAGCTTATGGACTTGTCGATATTGTAGGGGATGAAATGATTGACAAGCACTGCGATACTGATCCAGTGTGGTTTCCAGAAATGTTTAAGGATTGGTAGTGTCCGGATTTCTTGTAAAGTTATTTCACAGCTAAATTCGTGTTTTCCTCGATTTAATAGAAAATAGAAAGACTTCATGATGAGCAATCATCAGGTTAAGATGGATCTAAACCAATCCATTTTTTTCTATATACATACAACATGCCGACGGTTAAACAACTTATTAGAAACGCAAGACAGCCAATACGAAATGCTCGAAAAACGGCCGCGCTTAAAGGATGCCCTCAGCGTCGAGGAACATGTGCTAGGGTGTATGTGCGACTCGTTCAGATCATGACTTCAAACAAATATAAAAAAAATTGAAGTATCCATGATTAGTACCAATGAATAGGATATAGCTTCTCTATCCTAGATTTCTATGGTATATGGAATTTATGGTTTCCTTTGGTGCAAATCCAATTATCTAAATTGGAAATAAGAAGCAATTCTCCCATTGGTAGCAAATGGTTATCCATTAAGCGGAGGAAATAGTAATAAAAAGAAAAAGGCTTATGCTCCTTTATCTTAAAAGAACGGACTAACAGGGTCAGCTACTTAGCCAACTTTCATAATTAAATACCGTCACTGTATGGATAACTCTTATTGTGAAAAGAGCTATTTACTCTATAATGGATAGGTAGAGCCAAAGAATGTGGACTATACAAGTTCGCAATACCTTTTGATGAAAGAAAGGGCTCCGGTGTATAGAGAGGGCCTCACCGTTTAAAAGGGAACCATAGAAACGATGGAACCCACTATTTTTTTTAGTATTATTAGAATGAATTTGTTATTTCGTATAGAAATAACTGAACGGAGTGGAATAAAAAATCGTGGTTGGGAAGGTTACTATAGCAAAAGCCATTGGAATTAATATTTTATATATCGGAATAATTAGTTTTGTTATTAATGAGAAAAAGGGTGGCTAAAAGAAGAGAAATCATTAGTTATTCATTAAGGTTAATTTGATTCAATGACCAGAGTTCCGCGAGGATATATAGCCCGGAGACGACGAACAAAAATGCGTTCATTTGCCTCAAACTTTAGAGGGGCTCATTTAAGACTTAATCGAATGATTACCCAACAGGTAAAAAGAGCTTTTGTTTCCTCTCATCGAGATAGAGGTAGGCAAAAGAGGGATTTTCGTCGTTTGTGGATCACTCGGATAAACGCAGCAACGCGGGTATATAAAGTATTCGATAGTTATAGTAAATTAATACACAACCTGTACAAGAAGAAATTGATTCTTAATCGTAAAATGCTTGCACAAGTAGCTGTATCAAATCCAAATAATCTTTACACGATTTCCAATAAAATAAAGATCATCAATTAAAGGTATAAATAAAGTAATATACTGGAATAATAAAAGATGAATTCCCGGAGAGGGAACTCCGGGAAGATACAATAAATTAAGATTAAGTGGTAGGAATCAACGAGCTGGATTACTTTCTTTATAATATATATAGGTCTGGCCCTTTCGAATTCGAATAAAACATCAACAATCGGAACTTAAGTTCCGGTTGTTGTTTCTTAAATTTTGGTTGTTGTTTCTTAAGTTTCGATTGGAATTGTACTTTTGCGTTAATTGAGGAATATGTCTATTTTTTCTGTGGTCTAGAACCTGTAATTATTGAAATTGACTGGGCTTGAAATTGCTTTTCGTTCTCATAGTTACGAAACGGTAAGAAAGATAAAATACGAGCCTGTTTTATAGCAAGAGTAATTAATCGTTGTTGTTTCAAGGTTAATCTATTTATTCGTCTCGATAATATTTTTCCTTGTTCACTAATAAATCTATTAATTAAACTCATGTTTCTATAATCAATTCGATCTCCCGGGCCAATCCGGGGACGCCTACGAAAAGGTTGTTTAGATTTACGAAAAGGTTGCTTGAATTTACGAAAAGTTTGCTTGGATTTACGAAAGGGTTGCTTGGATTTATTAAAAGTTTGCTTGGATTTACTAAAGGGTTGCTTAGATTTAAGAAAAGGTTGTTTAGATGTATACATGATTTATTCCTTATTTAAAATTTGAAAATTTGAAAATTCACTTCTTTATTTTATTAATTTAGGATCCAGAAGAAGTAGTTTTTCTTTGATCCATATCTTATTTGATTCATATTATAGTATATGAATACCCTCTATACATATGAAATAATATCTACCGGAAATCAGATGAGTTGATTTGTATTTTGTATTCTATACTATGTTTTCTTTATATATTAAATATGAAGTTCTTACTCTTTCTGTTGTTTGGAAAGATCAAACACACGATGTTCCTATTTCTTTATTTCGTGATGAGTCGTATGCTTGCGACAATAACGACAAAATTTTTTGAATTCTAATTGTCCGGGTGTATTGTGGCGATTCTTTTGAGTACTATATCTAGAAATCCCCGTCGATTCCTCATTGGCACCTTTTCGAACACAACTGATGCATTCCAAAATAACTCTGATTCTAACATCTTTTCCCTTGGCCATGAACCTCCTTTTCTTTTTGGATTGACTTAACTTAATTCTTCTACTTATTCTTTTATTCTTCTATTTTGAATCCGAAGAAGAAGAATAAAATTCATTAGAATAATTTTTTTTTATTCTTTAATTAAGTAATAAAAAATAGAGAAATAATTAAAGAATACAATCCTTGTCGAATTAGCAAAGATTTTGGTTCGAAATCCTTTCATTTAATTAGCCAGCCCCGCCTTTTCTATGCTCTGATTTCTGAGGCCTTATTTAGCTTGGGTACCCCTTTAAATTGAATTTCTATTTTCAAAAATGGGGTTTACCAAATTTTTAATGACTCTGAGGTTCAACCCAATCCATCTTTTCTTTCTTTTTCCTTCCGATACTAAAAAAAGATTGAAAAGGATCAAATTTTGTCATATCACGAAGAAATCTATCCCTCCCATAGCAATAACTAGAATTAAAAAAAAGGGAATGACAAAGCATCTGGGAATAAACGATTAATTTCTATCAATAAACCTGCTAAAGCACCAAACCATAGAGTACTTAGCACGGGTGCTACAGAGAGATATGTTTTTATATCCCGCATTGAAAATCCTCCTTCCTTGTTGGAATACATATATGATCATAAACTCTTGCCCAAGATTGTTATGCTATATATAAAATGAACCATATCGACGAAATTTTCCTATCCCTAAAAAAGAAAAAGATGACCCCTTCTTCCTATATATTACCAAGGAAAAGTAATCCTTCTTTTATAGGCGAAATTATATTGGATTTTATATGTATATAATTCCTTAATTATATGAGACCAAAAAGAAGAAATGACACGAGGGTTCTATATATAGATAGAGAAAGAAAGAAGAAGAAAATTATGATGTGGAAAAGAAGACAGGAATTGTGTACAATGGCATTGTACAACAATTTAATTTGGAAAAGGGATGTAGCGCAGCTTGGTAGCGCGTTTGTTTTGGGTACAAAATGTCACAGGTTCAAATCCTGTCATCCCTACCTATTACTTCTTTCTTCTTTATAGGCAGTAGCGACGAGATCAATTAAAGTAAAGTGGGTATAACTTGAATTTGTGGAGACTATACGTACGTGAGATACATTAGGAATAGAAAAAGATTTTCTTTTTGAATGAATGAAAGCGCTCTTAGTTCAGTTCGGTAGAACGCGGGTCTCCAAAACCCGATGTCGTAGGTTCAAATCCTACAGAGCGTGATTCCATCTATTTTATGTCGAAGCAGAGTAAAATAACTTAACAAAATTGAATTGTAACTCCAATTTCAATTTGACCTCCTCTCTGGTCTGGAGGAGGTCAATCAAAAAAAAAAAATGACTCAATCAAAGATCCAACTGATCCCCACGCCTGTATTGCAAATACGCAGTCACGAATAATCCCGCTAAAGTAATAGGAATTAGGCCTAAGACGATTCCAAATAGAAAAACTTCAATCATTTCGATTTGTTCGAGGGGATAAAAAAAGAGGTACGATCTATCCCTAAATAGTACTCTAAATTATCCACGAATCTCAATGACCAAGAAAAGAATTCCTAATTAGTCTGGAAAAGAGTCGTAGAATGCCAGGAATCCCAAAGAAAGATTTTTCTTTTCTGAATTATAATTATTCAGTCAATTCAAATAAGGCGTATCTTGTTCAAGCCAATAAATAGAGCTGGGGTTATAGTTAAAGCAGCCAGTAGAAAACCAAAATAACTAGTTAAAGTAAGCATGAAAGAGTTAAATTCCATTTATTTTTTTTTACTACACTACATATGTTGGTAAAGCATTTACCTAAGTTATGGAAAATTCATAATTCATCAGTTATTTTAGATAATACTAAAAAACAAGATAGAGTAAGATACAGAAGTGTAAAAGAAAGTGGATTCATCAGATGATACATGAGTCCCTAATTCCGAATCAAGAGATTTGTTGTGGAATTTGTCAATTGAGTAAAGTAATAATATTAAGAACTAGATCATCTAACCCCATTGAATGAAAAAAAGAAATTCAATTTTCAGGGAAATTTTTGAATAAGAGATAAATAAACAATTGAATTTGAAAAAAAAAACTTCTTTCTATTTTGGATAATTTCTTTTTCAATAGGACCCTCTTTTTGGAGTGAACGATCGAATATTCCCCTATTCCTTCTTATTTTAACTGATTGTATTCCATATGGAATAAGAGGAGAACAAAAGCATTCCACGACCTGCCAAGGGGCTGTTAAAAAAAAAAAAAAAAGAAAGCTCTTCCTTGAATTTACTTTATTTTTATTCCTTTTTCGAACTCCAACCAAAGTAGATTCGAAGACGAGTCACTTCAATTATCCTTTTAAGTTCTATTCTATCTTCTGTCTTTCCCTATTTCATCTCGTAAAGTTCCGCGCTCGCAGTTTGGTCAAGAAAGTTAGACCTAATCCAACAAACAATACAAGGATGAATTACGAATTATGAAAGGATAGATTTCACATATACTTGTCCTTGTATTGTGTCAGTATGAGAATATCCTTCCTAAATTATTTATCCAAACCTATTGATCATTAACTTAGATTTTCCCAAGATTTTGGCTGCTATTCCGAATTACTCTATTATTCCGAAGCCAATGAAAAGTAAGTAGAACCTACAAAAATGGGGTTTTCTATTGATGCCTTGAATAACATATAGCTTACCTATAGACAAAAAAAAAATAAAAAAGTAATTATGTTTCGGAACCAGGCAAAACCAGATTGCTGTGCCATAGGAAGGATAGCTATACTAATTCGGTATACTCAAAATACACCTTTGGTACAAAATTGACAATCTCACAAGGATGAAATATCAGTAATTTTCTATTTACTGGTCGATCCCATCTTTTACGGAATCAATTCCTTTTTTGAATGTACAAAAATTTTGGGAGTTCAGCATGTCTGGAAGCACGGGAGAACGTTCTTTTGCTGATATTATTACCAGTATTCGATACTGGGTTATTCATAGCATTACTATACCTTCCCTATTCATTGCGGGTTGGTTATTTGTCAGTACGGGTTTAGCTTATGACGTGTTTGGAAGTCCTAGGCCAAACGAGTATTTCACGGAAAGCCGACAAGGAATTCCGTTAATAACCGACCGTTTTGATTCTTTAGAACAACTCGATGAATTTAGTAGATCCTTTTAGGAGGCCCTCAATGACCATAGATCGAACCTATCCTATTTTTACAGTGCGATGGCTGGCTATTCACGGACTAGCTGTACCTACTGTTTTTTTCTTGGGATCAATATCAGCAATGCAGTTCATCCAACGATAAAACAAATTCCAACTATAGAACTATGACACAATCAAACCCGAATGAACAAAATGTTGAATTGAATCGTACCAGTCTATACTGGGGTTTATTACTCATTTTTGTACTTGCTGTTTTATTTTCCAATTACTTCTTCAATTGAGAGAAAGAAAGAGACTAATAAGAATTCTCTTATCCCATTTGGAAGGATACCATCCTTATAACTACCCATGACTGTTTTTGTCTCTAGCATGACCAATTGATAAAATGTGGAGGAAAGTAGGGGAAATGGCCGATACTACTGGAAGAATTCCTCTTTGGCTGATAGGTACTGTAGCTGGTATTGCTGTGATTGGTTTAGTAGGTGTTTTCTTTTATGGTTCATATTCTGGATTGGGTTCATCTCTATAGTAATCGGAGGGACCAGATTGTAAACATGAAAAAGTAGGAGCTTAGCGGGTCCTTACCCCCCTTTATCTGATTAGAGCGGAAAGGACCCGCGGAATTTTTATTTTACTCTTATAACGCGAATTGAATCTATTCGATTCACTCTTATGAAGCAACAAGAAAAAGAGATCACTCGAGGATCCAATATCTTATTCCACGAAGGAAGTATCCTGAAAATCCTTGATTTAGTTTCGAGTAATAAACTAATAAAACCTTAATCAAAACTATTCAACTAGCCTAAAAATAAAAAAACCTTCAATGGAAGAGTTTACTTTTTTTTTGCAAAATTTCTGTAAATTTGAAGTTGAACTTAATTAAACAAGCCAAGCAATTTGCTCACAATCACAAGAAATTTTTCCCCCGCCATATTTTCTTCCCCTCTGTTTGTCCACTACCTCGGCTAAACCTAAGCAAAAGAAAAAGAGGTCCAAGAGACAGACCCGAATAAAGAAGAAATAGTAATCTTTGACGAATTAGGAAGAAAAAGGATTCTTATTTTGATACAAGAAGAATCGGCACAAGAAAAAGGCTTTTTCTTGTGCCGAATAGACGATTAAGAAGACCTGCAATCCCTCCGAAAAAGAAGAAATTTTAATTTGATTGTTCTCGCCTTTGCCTTGGATTCTCTTCTTTTGCATGGGATATAAATAAGGAATTCCAGACATCTCATAAACAAAAAGCAGTCTAAACAAAAAAAGGATTTCCAAAATAGATCATAGATAATTCTAGCAATTGCCAATAAATCGAGGCTTTTTACCAACTTGATGGTAAGAAATCCCGGGACCTAGAAATTCATTTCGTACAATTGAACCTTTTCAAACTGTTTCTTTTTGAGAACCAAAAAAACTTGTGCCAAAATAACGGATGCGAAGAAGAACAAAAGGCCTTGGACACGTAATGGATCCTGAAGCACGATTTCTGCGTCCCCCTGACCAAAACCTCCCACATTAGGATTGCTTGTTAATGGTTGATCAAGCTTGATGGATTCCCCCTCTGAAACAAGAAGTTCTGGTCCGGGAGGTATAATATCAATCACTTGGCGTCCATCTGATGCATCAACTATGGATATTTCATACCCCCCCTTTTCTTTACGTAGTATTTTTCTTACTATACCTGTTGACGTAGCATTATAGACTGTATTGTTACTCTTGCTACCATCAGGATAGATCTGTCCTCTTCCTCGGTTTCCCCCTACATATATGGGATATTTTAAGAAATGAGCATCTTTCTTCGTAGCAGGATCAGGGGAAAGAATGGGAAAGACAATTTCACTATATTTCTTACCGGGAACAGGGCCTATCACAAGAATGTTTTTTTTATCGGGACGATAACTCTGAAAAGCAAGATTTCCTATCTTTTCTTTTAACTCAGGGGAAATACGATCGGGCGGCGCTAATTCGAATCCCTCGGGCAAAATAAGAACAGCACCTACATTCAACCCTCCCTTTTTTCCATTAGCAAGAACTTGTTTCAATTGCATATCATAAGGAATTCGAAGAACTGCTTCAAATACAGTATCGGGAAGCACAGCTTGGGGAACTTCAATATCGACGGGCTTGCTAGCTAAATGGCAATTGGCACATACAATTCGTCCAGTTGCTTCTCGTGGGTTTTCATAACCCTGCTGCGCAAAAATGGGATATGCATTTGAAATAGATGTCCGAGTTATTACGTATATCATGATCGATACAGAAATCGATCGAGTTATCTGTTCCTTTACCCAAGAAAAAGTATTTCTATTTTCCATGTCCAATCGCAGATCCCAGAATTTCTACAATAAATTAGATAGGTAGCTAAGCTAATCTAGTTCCCTATACACGAATCTGTTGTCATTCTACTGCAACAGTTGTACTGCAATGATGAATACCTTAAAGTAGGTATAAATAGAAAGAATTTTGCTAAAATGGAAAAGGGCTTTCTTTCTAAAAAAAGATGCTTGCTAATTTGATTAATATTAATATCGGGAGATCAAATGAATTTATGCTTCACTAATTGAATGATAAATGACTACAAGCGAAGGAGATAGACGATTTAAACAAAAAAAGACCCAAAATTTCAAACATGTATCTAGAATTACTGGAAAACTACAAACAAAAATAGTGAAAATAAGCTCGTTAGGAGCCCATCCAAAATCGTTGTAGACCCAACGAATTACTAGTTCCCAACCACGGGTGGAGTGAAATCCAACAAAAAAATCAGTAACTAAAAGAATAAAAAAAGCTTTTATTGAGTCATTTAAATTATAGAAGAATTCCTGAACCCAAGAATTCAAAATGACAAGTTCCTCTTTACCCAGAAAAAAAGAACCACTTAGAATAGCCAAACAGATTATATTTGTCGAGAAATGCAAAATGGTATGGAGATGATCCTCATTATTTATTTTGACCCATTGTATTATTTCCTTGTGTATTCCTGTAGGAGGTTTTTGTACATGTGTCTTTAGTTTCCCTTTTATCATCTCGTCCAAGAGAGAAAGTTCTTCTAATTCTATGAATCTTTCTAGAATCCTTTTCTCTTGAATATCAGTTAAGAGAGTTTCGGATTGCCTGGTATTCCACCAATTCTTAATCCAAAGTTCCAGACATTTGTTAAATGAGGAAGAGACCCCCCAAGGCAAAAGTACGATAAATACAAGATATAGTAAAGAAGGCAATGCTTTCTTTTTTTTCATTTTTGATCTGTAAATGGAGTTGTTAATGAATATGCTTCATTCGCTGACTCTATTCCATTCCCTGACTCTATATGATGATATTTCTATTTCATGATATTTCTATTTCTTTGAAGCAAAAACTCTATAGGTTTGATACCCTGTATCTATTCTTCTTTTTTGTATATTAGTTATTAGTGGAATTTCAGTGCATTGGGTTCTTTCTTAGATCTAGATGGAATGAAATAGTGAAATAGAATAAAAAAAAAGCCCTTTCGGATGAAAAAGGAAGAATAGTATGCGATATATCTAACTTGGATAAAAAAAAATTAAAAGCAAATTTCTCTTATCCTCGTTTGTTCCTTCCTTTAGATAAATACTTAAAAATCCCCTTACAATAACAAATCCAATTTAGAAGGGACTTCCTCCCTGTGTTGAGAAAACTTTTCTTCTTCCAATTCTTCTTTTCTTCATTCAACTCAGTTCAAAAAAGATACCTCAAAATACTTCAATTGGTACGCGCAAGAAATAGGCCAATTCGGCAGCTTTTTGTTCAATTTCTCGTGGAGTAAAAAATTTATCATCAGTACGAGTCAAGGGAATGATCCCCTGGCCCCGGATTTCCATATAAAGAATACGACGAGGATAAAGACCCTCTTTAACCTGAATTCTAATTGATTGGATATCCCGCATAAGGAATCGAAGGAAGACGCGACGTTTTATTCCAGGGAATCCCCAACGAAAAATGCACACTATTCCCTCTTTTCTATCGAATCGGTCATAACCACTACCTACATTCCACAAAATAGTACACCACAAGTAGGAGCTAATGAATAGGCCTGCGATTCCGTAGAAAGACATCACGACCCCCTGCGGAAAAAAAAGAATTTCTTGAGATGGAAGTATAGATATAATATTCTTACCAAGATAACTGGAAATCCCAACCGATAAGAATCCTAGTGAACCTAGAAAAAGAATACAGGCCCAGAAAAAATTACCCCTTTTTCGAGAACCTTTTAGAAGTTCTACCCATATGTGTTCTGATCGCCAATTCATATTAGATATACTAAATCCAGCAGCGGTCGATTGAAATTGAGAGAATAAGCTAAATAATTTTGACTTTACTTTTTTTGATTCTGAAATCGCCTTCAGCAACTAGTACTCCTGTGAAATAATAGGTTAGATACATTGACTTTCTATTCAAAAAATATTCGTTGATTCAATTAAAATAAATAAAATAAAACTCGCTATACCTGGCTCTGCATATTCATGCATTTATGCTCGTAGCCTATATCCGCATCCATAACCGTTTTTCATTTGTGTGTAGAAAGTGTGTGTAGAAAAAGCCACATACCCTACCATATTATATTACTTACACTAAAAAATACTAGACAATCTTATTTTTTTGCACATAAAGAAATAAAGAAGTCATTGCAATTGCCGGAAATACTAAGCCTACTAAAGGCACGAAAATAGAAGGTAAGTTTAAATCCGTCATGGAATAGGTGTCTCAATTCAAATTTACTATTTCTATCTAGTCGAAAAATATCTTAAGATTCTTATGATATAATTAAGTATATCTATTATAAGGAATATTGACTATTGTATTGTATTTTTTATTTTTAGTTTGAAAAATATTCTGTAAAAAAAATGAAAGGATAATAAGAAAATTCCAAAAAAGGAGAACTAATTAAAAAGATTTTATTTTGATTTTCCCATCCTCATGGCCTTTCTATCTTTCTAATCTAATTTGAAATTGGATTCAAAAGAAAGCGGTTAGAATTTACTTCCTGCATACATACTTCTCTAGAAGCGCATACAATAATGCGTGGTAAAGGCGGAAAAATAGTATATTCAATCAAAATCAAAGGGCAAATTATCTTACCTACTATAGATCCCCTACTACCCTCTTAGACTTTAAAAGGCGATATACCACCCAAAGAAAGGGTATGAAAATGCCGGGTGGAGTTAGCTTTTCGACGAAGACCTGTCCCGTGCAGCGAAGCCCTGTTAGTAAGACCCCCCGCAATAATGGATTATAGAAGAATATTATTCCAAATACTCCTCTGGACGCATATAGTAGCATTGCGATTCCGAATCTTTTTTATTTATGAATATGAACAGAAAAAATTCATTGTATCGTTGGGTCGGAGCGGAGGTTTGGTCCAGAAAAATTAGAAACAAAACGTCTACTCTACCGCATTGAAGTCTATAGCGCTGTATTTCCACGAAAGTATAATTCTTACCATCAGGATACGATCCTTTCTTTTGAACTAAACGTCTCTACGATGGGTCCAGGTTCTATGTCCAATCCCAAATCAAGGATTTCTCGCTCTTGATCGGAGTCATAAACTAAAAAAAAACTACCTTTTTATCCTTTTTCTCAAGGTTATAGAAAACTTCCTTATCTAGTTCTAGCATTTTGAAAAAAAAAAAATGCTTCTTTTTTTACACACAGTTCGAGTCACTTGTTGACTCACGATTACGCCTGTTAAAAGTTTCAAACGTCCTCTTTTTTGAAATTGAAAGAGAGTCCTATAAAAAGGTCTAACTTCCAAACTATGTCTTTTTTCATTCATTCTCCTTTAGTTTTTTTCTCTATCTAGAAGTGGAATAGAATAACCCGGTTGAAGGGTAATGATCATACGTCTGTAATGCATTGTATGGCCCAGAATAGGTCCTATTCTTCTACCTTTTCCAGGTAGTCGATGGCTATTCACAGCTACCACCTTAACACCAAAGAAGAGTTCGACCCAATGCTTTATTTCTGTCTTAGTGAATCCCGATTCGACATTAAAAGTATATTGATTCTTTCCCAATAAACGAAGACTTTTTTCTGTAAATACTGCGTATTTGATTCCATTATCATTATCATATGATAATACTATATTTTATTATTTTATTATTTTATTTGTATTTCTTTATTGTATTATACCTTAATATATATATTCTAGATATATAGAATAGACGAATCTCAATTTGTCAAGTCTCATGATCATATCATGATCTATTTTTATTCGGCTCAATCTTTTTTTTCTAAAAAAGATTGAGCCGAGTTTAATTGCAATCAATTAGAAGAATAAAGAAGAATTACTGCATTTCATAACTGATTTTTTTCTCTTTTTATTTCGTTTCTTTTTTATTTATACCTTCTTTATCTTTAGTTTTATCTAGTTAATCAATAGTATCTACCGGCTCGAACTCGAATTTGATCGCCTTCCATACTTCACAAGCTGCGGCTAGTTCAGGACTCCATTTGCAAGCTGCTCGGATAATTTCATTACCTTCGCGAGCAAGATCGCGCCCTTCGTTACGAGCTTGTACACAGGCTTCTAAAGCCACTCGATTAGCTGCTGCACCAGGTGCATTTCCCCAAGGATGTCCTAAAGTTCCTCCACCAAATTGTAATACAGAATCGTCCCCAAAGATTTCGGTCAGAGCTGGCATATGCCAAACATGAATACCACCTGAAGCTACCGGTATAACACCTGGCATGGATACCCAGTCCTGAGTGAAAAAGATACCGCGAGCACGATCTTTTTCAATAAAATCATCGCGCAATAAATCAACAAAACCTAAAGTCATTTCGCGTTCCCCTTCTAACTTACCTACTACTGTACCGGAGTGGATATGATCTCCCCCAGACATACGCAATGCTTTAGCTAATACACGGAAATGCATACCATGATTTTTCTGTCTATCAATAACTGCATGCATTGCACGGTGAATGTGAAGAAGTAGGCCATTGTCGCGGCAATAATGAGCCAAAGTAGTATTTGCGGTGAATCCCCCAGTTAAGTAGTCATGCATTACAATAGGAACCCCTAATTCTCTTGCAAATACAGCTCTCTTAATCATTTCTTCACATGTACCCGCAGTCGCATTCAAGTAATGCCCCTTGATTTCACCGGTTTCGGCCTGTGATTTATAAATAGCTTCGGCACAAAAGACAAAACGGTCTCTCCAGCGCATAAATGGTTGTGAGTTTACGTTTTCATCATCTTTGGTAAAATCAAGTCCACCACGTAGACACTCATAACACGCTCTACCATAATTTTTTGCGGATAATCCCAATTTTGGTTTAATAGTACATCCCAATAAAGGACGACCGTACTTGTTCAACTTATCTCTTTCAACTTGGATACCATGAGGCGGGCCTTGGAAAGTTTTTGAATAAGTAGGGGGAATTCGTAGATCCTCCAAACGTAGAGCACGTAGGGCTTTGAAACCAAATACGTTACCTACAATGGAAGTAAACATGTTAGTAACGGAACCCTCTTCAAATAGGTCTAATGGATAAGCTACATAACAGATCCATTGGTTGTCTTCCCCAGCAACAGGCTCGATGTGATAGCATCGTCCTTTGTAACGATCAAGACTGGTAAGTCCATCAGTCCAAACAGTTGTCCATGTACCAGTAGAAGATTCGGCAGCTACTGCAGCCCCTGCTTCTTCGGGCGGAACCCCAGGCTGAGGACTTACTCGGAATGCTGCCAAGATATCAGTATCCTTAGTTTCATACTCTGGGGTGTAGTAAGTCAATTTATAATCTTTAACACCAGCTTGAAATCCAACACCTGCTTTAGTTTCTGTTTGTGGTGACATAAGTCCCTCCCTATAACTCTTGAATTAAGAATTCTCACAATAACAGGGTCTACTCGATGTTAATTAGGCGTAAATGAAACTTTAGCAAAAATCTCGTAAAACAAAAAGGATATTCAATTAATATAATATCAACTCATTAAAGAAAATTGAGGGCATGCTTAGGTTAATGAATATGTTTCATTCATATATAATGCGTACACCCTGTGTATGTTCTATCCTATAGGAATTCCAATATAGGAATTCGATAGGAATTGAGTTGTTGTTATGGTAAGTTAACACGGTTCGTTATTAAACCATGGATTTGATTTACCAAATCCATAATTATTGTATACTCTTTGATAGATATAGCGCAACCCAAATTAATTCCTAATCCTTATTTTACAAGTTCTTAATAGTTCTCTTTTCTTATTTTGAATGCAAATACCTAACTAAATACTAATAAAATTCTTTGTTGACAGCAATCTATGCTTCACAGTAGTATATATTTTGTATATCGAAGTCCTAGATAGGAAAGTAGAGTAGGCACAGATCCTCCACAAAAGGCAAAATGTATATGAAAAAAAAGATTGATTGAACTTTCCAATGGACTCATTCCATGAGTAAACGATTGAATGGGATTCGCTTGGGCAACGAAATCAAGTCCTGGTCCCCTTTTCTCTCTTATTGAATTAACTAATTCATTTCCTTTTTACTTTTGGATTTTTTTTGATTTGATTTGGCATTATTCAACAATAAAAAAAGAAAAATTTCGACAAATTCCTTTTTTTTAATTATGTGATAATTATGAGAACCAATCCTACTACTTCTCCTCCCGGGGTTTCCACAATTGAAGAAAAAAGTACAGGTCGTATCGATCAAATTATTGGACCCGTGCTGGATGTCACTTTTCCCCCAGGCAAGTTACCTTATATTTATAACGCTTTGGTAGTCCAGAGTAGAGACACTGCCGATAAGCAAATTAATGTGACTTGTGAGGTACAACAATTATTAGGAAATAATCGAGTTAGAGCTGTAGCTATGAGTGCTACGGACGGGTTGATGAGAGGAATGGAAGTGATTGACACGGGAGCTCCTCTCAGTGTTCCGGTCGGTGGAGCTACTCTCGGACGAATTTTCAACGTTCTTGGGGAGCCTGTTGACAATTTGGGTCCTGTAGATAGTAGTGCAACGTTCCCTATTCATAGATCTGCGCCTGCCTTTATCGAGTTAGATACGAAATTATCCATCTTTGAAACAGGTATTAAGGTCGTCGATCTTTTAGCTCCTTATCGACGTGGAGGAAAAATAGGACTATTTGGGGGGGCTGGAGTAGGTAAAACAGTACTGATCATGGAATTAATCAATAACATTGCTAAAGCTCATGGGGGCGTATCCGTATTCGGTGGAGTAGGGGAACGGACTCGTGAAGGAAATGATCTTTATATGGAAATGAAGGAATCCGGAGTAATTAATGAAAAAAATATTGAGGAATCAAAGGTAGCTCTAGTCTATGGCCAAATGAATGAACCACCGGGAGCTCGTATGAGAGTTGGTTTAACTGCCCTAACTATGGCGGAATATTTCCGAGATGTTAATAAGCAAGACGTGCTTTTATTTATCGATAATATCTTTCGTTTTGTTCAAGCAGGATCAGAGGTATCCGCTTTATTAGGGAGAATGCCCTCCGCAGTGGGTTATCAACCTACTCTTAGTACAGAAATGGGTTCTTTGCAAGAAAGAATTGCTTCTACTAAAAAGGGATCTATAACTTCGATTCAAGCAGTTTATGTACCTGCAGACGATTTGACCGACCCTGCCCCTGCCACAACATTTGCACATTTGGATGCTACTACCGTACTTTCCAGAGGATTAGCTTCCAAGGGTATTTATCCAGCAGTAGATCCTTTAGATTCAACCTCGACTATGTTACAGCCTCGGATCGTTGGCAACGAACATTATGAAACTGCGCAAAGAGTTAAGGAAACTTTACAACGTTACAAAGAACTTCAGGACATTATCGCAATTCTTGGCTTGGATGAATTATCGGAAGAGGATCGTTTAACTGTAGCAAGAGCAAGAAAAATTGAGCGTTTCTTATCACAACCGTTCTTTGTGGCAGAAGTTTTTACTGGTTCTCCAGGAAAGTATGTTGCTCTTGCGGAAACTATTAGGGGATTTCAACTAATCCTTTCCGGAGAATTAGACGGCCTACCTGAACAGGCTTTTTATTTGGTGGGTAACATCGATGAAGCTAGCACGAAAGCTATAACCTTAGAAGAGGAGAACAAATCGAAGAAATGAAATTAAATCTTTATGTACTGACTCCTAAGCGAATTATTTGGGATTGTGAAGTGAAAGAAATCATTTTATCCACTAATAGTGGCCAAATTGGCGTATTACCAAACCACGCCCCCATTAACACAGCAGTAGATATGGGTCCTTTGAGAATACGCCTCCTCAACGACCAATGGTTAACAGCGATTCTGTGGAGCGGTTTTGCGAGAATAGTTAATAATGAGATCATCATTTTAGGAAATGATGCGGAACTGGGTAGTGATATTGATCCGGAAGAAGCTCAAAAGGCACTTGAAATAGCCGAAGCTAACTTGAGTAAAGCTGAGGGTACGAAAGATTTGGTTGAAGCGAAGCTCGCTCTCAGACGAGCTAGGATACGAATCGAGGCTGTCAATTGGATTCCCCCATCCAATTGAAGACAATCCAGTGGTTTATAGTTGATACAAAGAAAAAGGGAAGAGGGGTAGAAAAAGTTATTAGATAGCGAAGCGAAGTAAGTCCAATGCTATCTAGTAATTTTTCTACCTACTTACCTACTATTGGATTTGAACCAATGACTCCCGCCGTATGAAAGCAATACTCTAACCACTGAGTTAAGTAGGCAATTTATCACCACAAAGGAAGACCCATTACTTCGATCGATTATATATTGAATCCCTTTTCTAAGCAATACCGCTCTGTTATTGGTCTGTTATATACTAAATACTAAACTAAATACTAAACAGATACAGATCAAAGGGGTATCCTCTGGCATTAGAAAATATTCATCTTGACAAGAAATTATCTATATGTTAAGATATCTCTGATAAGGGCTATAGCTCAGTTCGGTAGAGCAACTCGTTTACACGTGCGCCAATGCTTTTCAAAGGAGCTTATTATGCAATGAACATAATCGATCTTATTGCAAAATCAATGTCTTACTTCATAGATTCGAGAGAATAGGAGAACAGTAGCCTGACAAACAGTCGGTTCAGTCCGATTCAGGTGCCAATTCAGGTGCCTAATCAAATAGAACCCTTATGGATTTGCTAGTTGATAAGGTAAATATCCAGCCCACTAAATGCTAGGCGTAATGAGGATAAGGGCCTCCAAAAAACTTCTTTTCGTTCTATGAACTTTAAGGTGTATGAAGTCTCATAGTTAACTCTTGCAGTGGAACGATAGAGACTCCATTTCACTTAGGTTGATTTAATTTAGACCGGAGGCAGACCTAAGTCAAGGTAATCCTCCTTTGAAACACTTTGGTATTGCTCCTAGATAGATCATAATACAAAAAATCAATCAGAGCACAGGGAGCCATCTCATTATCTTTCCGTAAAGAAAAACTATGGTGGACTAACTGATCTTTAAATCAGTTTATGAAAGAGCCCAATGCAAAAAAATGCATGTTGGGTCTTTGAAACAGTTCAAATCATTTCGATAATAATCCGTTTGATCTGTTTTACCGAGAAGGTCTACGGTTCGAATCCGTATAGCCCTAATATGCCCTTTTTTAGATTTTAGGATCTCTATCCTATGTTTTCTTTAGTTTAGTATAGTTTTCATTTTCTCATTAGTATTTGTTTATAGACTGGATAGGCGCCTGCGACATAGAATAGAGATAAAAGCATTACCAAAGGCTCATTCATCGAAAATCAAAATCATACAGACAGGAAAAGAAAAACGAATTTCTATCAAATCAATAGAAGAAAGGATCCTTTCCCTGATTTGAATCCCGTCCTCCTTCAAATAGGATATCTCTAGACTTCCCTATAATAACTGCAATGATTTTATCCATTTTGCGAATTCCTACTTTGTTTTAAGTATATTTATTACTTTGTTTATAGATACATTATGTAAATTGATCAACTTTAAATAGAAAAAATAAAGTAAAGAGTAAATAAGAAAACAGAATATTCTGTCTCATAGTTCTGAAATAGAGTTCTTTATTTTTATTTTATAGTATTACTTCTCATTAATTATACTGCATAGATTAGTCCTACTATCTTAATTAGGTTCTAATTTAGTAGTATTCTCATTTTTATTTAATAGTCTCTTATTATTTTATTATTAAATATTAAATAAAGGATAGAGCTATTCTTTTTTCTAGAGATTCTAGAGAAAGCGAGACAAAGTGAAACGAGAAAGTTTTCTTTATATAAGAATTAGATCTACATACACCATATCTAAATAGAATGGAAATCCAAAAGAAAGGGAGTTGGGATTCCATTGGATGAATCTTTAAAGAAGATGCAGCACAGAGGAAACAAAGGCTAAACTTAAACTAAGCGCTTTTGTTTGAACAAAAAAGATTCTTGTTTCACCGAGGAAAAGAGAGAAGTTCTGGATAAATTGACAATGCTGAATTGAATTGACTAATTTAAGTTCCGCCTATTCCACATTAATGGGAGTACATTATGTTTCTGCTTCACGAATATGATATTTTTTGGACATTTCTAATAATAGCAAGCCTTATTCCTATTTTGGCATTTTCGATTTCAGGACTTTTAGCCCCGGTTAGTGAAGGACCAGAGAAGCTTTCTAGTTATGAATCGGGTATAGAACCCATGGGAGGGGCTTGGGTACAATTCCGAATACGCTATTATATGTTTGCGCTCGTTTTTGTTGTTTTTGATGTGGAAACCGTCTTTCTATACCCTTGGGCAATGAGTTTCGACGTATTGGGTGTATCCGTTTTTATCGAAGCTTTGATTTTCGTGCTTATCTTAGTTGTTGGTTTAGTTTATGCATGGCGAAAAGGAGCCTTGGAATGGTCTTAACTGAATATTTAGACAAAAAAAAAGAAGGAAAAGATTCTATTGAGACAGTTATGAATTTGATTGAGTTTCCCTTACTTGACCAAACAAGTTCCAATTCTGTTATTTCAACTACACCAAATGATCTTTCGAATTGGTCAAGACTCTCCAGTTTATGGCCCCTTCTATACGGTACCAGTTGTTGTTTCATTGAATTTGCTTCATTAATAGGCTCACGATTCGACTTTGATCGTTATGGATTGGTACCAAGATCAAGTCCTAGGCAAGCAGACCTAATTTTAACAGCCGGTACGGTAACAATGAAAATGGCTCCCTCTTTAGTGAGATTATACGAGCAAATGCCTGAACCAAAATACGTCATTGCTATGGGAGCCTGTACTATTACAGGGGGAATGTTCAGTACGGATTCCTATAGTACTGTTCGGGGAGTTGATAAGTTAATTCCTGTGGATGTCTACTTGCCGGGCTGCCCACCTAAACCGGAGGCAGTTATAGATGCCCTAACAAAACTTCGTAAGAAGATATCGCGAGAAATAGTTGAGGATCAAACTCTATCTCAAAATAAAAATAGATGTTTTACTACCAGTCACAAGCTTTATGTTAGGCGCAGTACTCATACAGGAACTTATGAGCAAGAATTGCTCTATCAATCACCATCTACATTAGATATATCTTCTGAAACTTTTTTCAAATCCAAAAGTTCAGTACCTTCCTACAAATTAGTGAATTAGGAGAGGGGCTCTTTTGTGTAGAAAAATAAAAAGCAGGGCAATCTTTCAAACTTGCATCCGAAATGTGAAATATTTATACAAAGAGGGAGAGATGAAGACAATGCAGCAGGGTTGGTTATCTAATTGGCTAGTCAAACATGAGGTGGTTCATAGATCTTTGGGCTTTGATCACCGAGGAATAGAGACTTTACAAATAAAAGCAGGGGATTGGGATTCCATTGCTGTCATTTTATATGTATATGGTTACAATTATTTACGCTCCCAATGTGCTTATGATGTAGCACCCGGTGGATCTTTAGCTAGCGTGTATCATCTTACGAGAATACAATATGGTATAGATAATCCAGAAGAAGTCTGCATAAAAGTCTTTGCCCAAAAGGATAATCCTAGAATTCCGTCTGTCTTCTGGATTTGGAGAAGTGCCGATTTTCAAGAACGCGAATCTTATGATATGGTGGGAATCTCTTATGATAATCATCCGCGCCTTAAACGTATCCTAATGCCTGAAAGTTGGATAGGCTGGCCCTTACGTAAGGATTATATAACCCCCAATTTTTATGAAATACAAGATGCTCATTGAATGATAAGAAATTCATGCTCACTTATACAACACAACTCCAGATTTTATTCAAGTCAAGGAATATTTTTAGGTTCTTTTCCTAGATGAAACGGAATACCTATTTATAATTAATTCCTAATTATACAAAAGCATTCCAGATAGACTGAGCAAAAAAAGGGTTTCATTTGGATTCCCCTATTTTGAAAATCGCATATTAATTTCCTTCATATGAACAGAAAAATAGGATGACTCAAAGAAGTTCTCTACCAGGAACTTTGTACCGCGCACATTACTTAGCACAACTAGGAAAATAAGATAAGATAAAGATAAGCAAGACTAAAAAAATATTCGTCGGAATAGCGGAATACAAAATTAAGAAACGCAAAAAAATAAAGGGGAATCTCACCCCCTTCTTTATCATAAAGAAAAGATATATTTTAAAACTTCTTTAAAAAGAAAAAGAAGTGCCTCTATATTTATATTATAGATTTATCCACTTAGATGAATAAATATTATTAATGAATATGTATCACAATCCATCTCGAGGTATTTGGATCAATACCTATTCGGTGGATCTTTTTTTTTTTTTTCTCTGCCAGGAACCAGATTTGAACTGGTGACACGAGGATTTTCAGTCCTCTGCTCTACCAACTGAGCTATCCTGACCTTTTCTTGTGCATCATCCTAGTAGAGTATTTGTATCTATGTCAATTAAAAGGACTAAAAATTAATTAAAGTATTTCAAATTTTAAATTTGAAAATGGGGGGGGTAGTCCTATGCATTGTGCATGGTTTACTTAAATAAAACTTAAAAATAGAGTGAATAACCAAGATTTCTTGCCGATACTCTAATAAAAAAGAAATCTATTCAATGAATAGGATAAGATCCATTGAGTTCTCTTCGCATTCCTTTGTGAAAGAGTAGAATGAGAAAGCTAATGAATCTTAAACCCATTGCATTGATAAAAAGAAAAAAAAGTGCATTGATAAAAAGAAAAAAAAAAAGAGGATAAATAATAATAATATAGTATAGTTAGGGAATAAAAGAGGATTTGGGGATAGAGGGACTTGAACCCTCACAACTTATAAAGTCGACGGATTTTCCTTTTACTAGAAATTTCATTGTTGTCAGTATTGACATGTAGAATGGGACTCTCTCTTTGTCCTCGTCCGATTAATCCACTTTTTTAAAGATCTCGAAAACTTTGAATTTTAATTGAAGAATTTGATTATTCAATATTCGATTGGAGTGGATTCACAATAATGAAAAAAAAAAATTATGATATGAGTTTTTTATTTCATAATCATTATCATTTCTAATTTCATTTTTAAAAAAGATAAAGAACCTATATTATAATTAGAATATAATATGAGTTCTGTGATTAATCGTTTGCTATGTCAGTATCTATACGTGTTTATTAAATGTATAAGGTATAAAACCCCTCTTTCTCTAATTTAGAACTAGAAGGAATTCCACTAACAACACAACGTAATTAACTCGATTCGTTAGAACAGCTTCCATTGAGTCTCTGCACCTATCCTTTTCCTTTGTATTCTAGTTCGAGAACCCCTTGTTTTCTCAAAACACGGATTTGGCTCAGGATTGCCCTTTTTTAATTCCAGGGTTTCTCTGAATTTGGAAGTTACCACTTAGCAGGTTTCCATACCAAGGCTCAATACAATCAAGTCCGTAGCGTCTACCGATTTCGCCATATCCCCATTTCCCTCTTCTTTGAGACCAGGATTCCTTGTGTAATTTCATCCATCTCTTAGTTTTTTTTTTGAATCATTGAGTTCATCACTCAACGTAGTCTAGCAGTTCAGTTCGACTCTATTTGAGAGACCTCGCTTGCTTATTGCAATTCAGAATTGAATTGATTCTATCCTTGATGTATTTGCAATTCAATCCGAATCAATATATCCAAAAGTTTTTATCTCCCCCACCTCCCGTCTTACTTTTTTATAGTATTCAAAATTATACTATAACGCTTGATATTTATTCTTTTTTTCTAATCAGAATTAGCAATTTTATTTACTCTGACTCTATGTTCCCCTTAGTGAAATATTAATCCTCAAATTATTAACAAATAATAAAGTCTATAATGATCGAATGAAAATACCAATAAATTCTATAATTTTATTTTTTAATATCCTATAGTTAAGCATATCAAGCTAACTTTATCTTTAAGAAGTTTTAGTATTTTTTTATTTTTATAAGTATAACTTCAAATTTAGAACTAGTTAATAGCTAAGATTAATAACTAATATCTGAGATTTTACGGATTTCCTATACTATACCTATTTCTATTTGTTACACTATTTCCGTTATGTAAGCCCACTTAGCTCAGAGGTTAGAGCATCGCATTTGTAATGCGAGGGTCATCGGTTCAAATCCGATAGTCGGCTTTTTTTTCTCTATCGATGTTCTACGAACAAGAATCTCTTTTTTTCCGAATTAAATGGAGAATCCAGGATCTTTTATGTTTTTTACCTTACAATTTTGCTAGATACAAAACAATAAAATAAATAATATATATACAAAAAAAAAAGATTTTGATGAAATTCCATTTTTTGGGGTACTTTAGTTGATTTTACTCTGTTTATCCTGTAGTTTAATTCAGTTTTAATTTCGATGTATTCTGTAATGTAAATACAATGAAATTAATTGTGTAAAATGAAATTTCAATAAAATAAAAAAAGGAGTCTTCATGTCCCGTTATCGAGGACCTCGTTTAAAAAAAATACGCCGTCTGGGAGCTTTACCAGGACTCACTAGAAAAACACCTAAATCCGGAAGTAATCTTAAAAAAAAATTCAATTCTGGGAAAAAGGAGCAATATCGTATTCGTCTTCAAGAAAAACAGAAATTGCGTTTTCATTATGGTCTGACAGAACGACAATTACTTAGATATGTACATATCGCTGGAAAAGCAAAAAGGTCAACAGGCCAGGTTTTACTACAATTACTTGAAATGCGTTTGGATAATATCCTTTTTCGATTGGGTATGGCTTCAACCATTCCTGGGGCCCGCCAATTAGTCAACCATAGACATATTTTAGTTAATGGTCGTATAGTCAATATACCAAGTTTTCGTTGCAAACCCCGAGATATTATTACTACGAAAGATAACCAAAGATCAAAAGGTCTGGTTCAAAATTATATTGCTTCATCGGACCCGGGGAAATTGCCAAAGCATTTGGCGATTGACACGTTGGAATATAAAGGACTAGTAAATAAAATCCTAGATAGGAAGTGGGTCGGTCTCAAAATAAATGAGTTGTTAGTTGTAGAATATTACTCTCGTCAGACTTGAACTTAACGAAAAAAGGAAAGGTTCATAGAATTTTCTTCCCCTTCCCCTTTCCCCGAACTAAATCGCCCTAAGACCATTACCATTAATTTGTATTTTCCCATCAACTAGCTAAAATTGATTAACCCTAGGATTAGGATCCTTTTTTCTTTTTTCCTCTATGTGTATTTTACATACCACAGTAATTTGCTATAGAGAATTTCTAATTTCTATTAAATCAAAATAAGATAATATAAGATATTATATTATTGCTGGAAAAAATTGTTATTTGATTTGATACATTGTGATCCTTAACGTTGATGAATTAAGAAAAACGGAAAGAGAGGGATTCGAACCCTCGGTAAACAAAAGTCTACATAGCAGTTCCAATGCTACGCCTTGAACCGCTCGGCCATCTCTCCTACATAACTTATTATGGAAAATAAACTGAGTGAATAGCGAGTTTCTCTTATTCCTGCAGTACAGGTACAACCGCAACCACTCGGGGGTTCCATAGTTCTATTGGAAAAATTCCTTTTGATCTAAGTGGAAGGATACAGGATTTTTTACTAGAAATTGCGCTCGCTATAAAATAAAAGTTTTAATTTGGGTTTTCCCGCAACTAAAGAAAAAGAAAATGGAAGAATTCTTCTTATTGCATAATAAAATAAAGAAACCTTAGAATTCCGTTTGCATAAGATACGCTACACCATACTATCGAAATCAAAAATAGGGTATGAGACAATTAATAACTTTGAAAACACGAAATAGTTGATAACATAAGTTGTTGTTCAGAAATAGGAAAGTGGAATGAAATCCAGTCTTAGTCAAATATTTCATATCTCTTCGTGTCCAAGCAGAAGGAAAAGGATACAATTTGAGCTGAGCGGAAAATCCATATCTCTCTTATCCATTTAAAGCATATGGATTTAGAGTAGAGCATATGGATCAATCTATTTATAATTATAAGAATCGAATGTGTTTGTTTTTATGTTATTTTGTGAAGGAATGAAAACAATTCTATATAGAATGGGTTGGGAATTATGCCTAGATCCCGTGGAAATGGAAATTTCATTGATAAGACCTCCTCAATTGTAGCCAATATTTTATTGCGAATAATTCCGACAACCTCAGGAGAAAAAAAGGCATTTACTTATTATAGAGATGGTGCGATTTGACTCTTTTTTTTGCTTTTTTTTAGCCCTACCTATACCTCAGTCTTACGAAAAAGAGAGGGGGGTTGGCATAGAGAGAACCAAATTTGTAAAGCAAACAAACCCACGCTTCGGGAAGGTGAGGCGAACTAACAATTCCTTCCGTCGTGTATCCTCGATTGATGCGGCTTCAGATACTTCAATTGTAGATTTGAGTATTGAGCGAAAGGTTACACCTACAGGATATGGTATGGTATGGATTACAGGCCAATCCTACTCTATTAGTATCCGTAGGCAGCATAGGGGAGAAAAGCACTACACCTAGAAATAGGAATCAACAAGAGAAAAACTTTGTTAGAAATTACCCCTTTCCTGATCGGTATCAGGGCTGGGAAGAATGGTTGGGATAACAAACAACCATCAGGTTTGTACTTTGGATACCCCTATAACCATCAAAGATCGTTGAAGTAGCTAATTCCTCTAAATAGGAGGCGTTGAGAACAAAGAAATTATTGGAGCTATCGTTTTCCTCTAGCATTAATAGAATTCATTGGTGTTAAGAAAAACCTCTTGTGGGAAGGTTGGCTAGAGATTTCTTGGAAAAATACCAGCCCCTTTCGGTTCATAATGAGACGGGACTAATTCTATTTTGATTCTATAGATTATTTCGCTTAGTACTATTATGTACAGAAGGGAGGAGCCGTATGAGATGAAAACCTCATGTACGGTTTTGGAACGGAGATTTTTTGAATAGAATGAACGACCGTAACGGATGTTGGCTCAATCCGAAGGAAATTATGCGGAAGCTTTGCAAAATTATTATGAAGCTACGCGACTAGAAATCGATCCCTATGATCGAAGTTATATACTCTATAACATAGGCCTTATACACACAAGCAATGGAGAGCATACAAAGGCTTTGGAATATTATTTCCGGGCACTAGAACGAAACCCCTTCTTACCGCAAGCTTTTAATAATATGGCCGTGATCTGTCATTACGTGCGACTATCTCCACTATAGAAAGAAAAAAAAAAAAGAGAGGATCAAATTTTCTAGTAAATACTAGAAAAAAAGGGCTTTCTACATAGGGATCGTAAAAACAACGATTTTTCCCTATCAGCTGTAGGAAGGAAGGACACTTCACGAGAATCAAAAAACGAAGAAAGTATGGCCTATACTACTACTCTATGGATAAAGTTTCTCAAATTGATAGAGAAAGCACCGTAAAGATCAATTAGTGAGCGACTGGGTCGATACAACTAAAAAAAACTGCTTACTTATCCCATGATATGGGGCAAAATTTAGGAATCCGCTTATGTAATAGAGCCGATCCACTAAGGGATTAAGCAGCGGTGTAGTATCAGATCCCAAAGATAGTAAGTTCTTTTTTCTTTCTTATGGAAAAAAGTCTTTTTCAAGGATTCTATAGAGATTTCATATATGAAACCGGGATAGTTACCTCTCAGAAAATTTGAACGAAGGCTCTATATCTATCTATGCTTCATTCTTCTGAAGGTGGGAAAAAAGATCAAACTGATTATTGATAAAAATTAGGGTTTGAAACTTAGGTAATTAATTTCTTCTGCTTAACCCAAGAACAAATTGGATCGATTTTTGATAAATCGAATTCAGTTAAGATAGGGGAAATTCAGATAGCAATTTCTGAGCCGTATGAGGTAGGAAACTCTCAAGTACGGTTCTAAGGGAAGGAACTTCCTATTCCGACCGAGGAGAACAGGCCATTCTACAGGGTGATTCGGAAATTGCGGAAGCTTGGTTTGATCAAGCTGCTGAATATTGGAAACAAGCTATAGCGCTTACTCCGGGAAATTATATTGAAGCACAGAACTGGTTGAAGATTACGAAGCGCTTTGAATTTGAATAAGACCATGCTCCTTCTTTTTCATAAAATGGGTGGTTTGGTTGTTGATCCATTAATCAAATAAATTAGGTCGTAAGATCGAATCAAGAATTTCATTATATCCATTTCTTATACCTTCTATTTTATATGATATTTCATAAGAATAAACCATAGGGATAGGGTCTAGAATAGAAGTAATAAAGTGAATAAAAAGAGGGGGCAATCTAAATATTGCTAATATATTAGGACCATCTTATTAATAATTCTAATGAGTTATCTTGGAATTTAGAATCAAATAAAAAACCCTATATTATGCTCAAGGAAAGTAGATATAGATAGGAGCTTATGCCCTCAAAAAAAATACACTAGTTTCTTAAATTAAAAATAAAAAAGATTTTTTTCTTACGTCGAGAAATATTTGTTTTTCAAGATAAACAATGTCCGTTAGGCACCTAATCTTTATGTCATAATAGACCCGAACACTTGCCTCGGATTGACTTCAATATATAATTGCTCCAGTGAATAACTAAAAAAAAAATAGAAGGATGGTAGATAGTAAAGAAAAGAACTAATCACAATATCTATCTTTCAAAATCTATCTTTCAAAATCTATCTTTCAAAATATATATCTTTCAAAGATTCACTAAAAAGACAGTTGGCGGGTCTCTTTGTATGTCTTGTCCGGAAAGAGGAGGACTTAATGATTATTCGTTCGCCGGAACCAGAAGTAAAAATTGTTGTGGATAGGGATCCTGTAAAAACATCTTTTGAGGAATGGGCCAGACCCGGCCATTTCTCAAGAACACTAGCTAAGGGCCCTGATACTACCACTTGGATCTGGAACCTACATGCTGATGCTCACGATTTCGATAGTCATACTGGTGATTTGGAGGAGATTTCTCGAAAAGTCTTTAGTGCTCATTTCGGGCAACTTTCCATTATCTTTCTTTGGTTGAGTGGCATGTACTTTCATGGCGCCCGTTTTTCCAATTATGAAGCATGGCTAAGTGATCCTACTCACATTGGACCCAGTGCTCAGGTAGTTTGGCCTATAGTAGGGCAAGAAATATTGAATGGTGATGTAGGCGGGGGTTTCCGAGGAATCCAAATAACCTCTGGTTTTTTTCAGCTTTGGCGAGCATCTGGAATAACTAGTGAATTACAACTCTATTGTACTGCAATTGGTGCATTGATTTTTGCAGCGTTAATGCTTTTTGCTGGTTGGTTCCATTATCACAAAGCCGCTCCCAAATTGGCCTGGTTCCAAGATGTAGAATCCATGTTGAATCACCACTTAGCGGGATTATTAGGACTTGGGTCTCTTTCTTGGGCGGGGCACCAAATTCATGTATCTTTACCAATTAACCAATTTCTTGACGCTGGGGTGGATCCTAAAGAGATACCACTTCCTCATGAATTTATCTTGAATCGGGACCTTTTGGCTCAACTTTATCCTAGTTTTGCCGAAGGAGCAACCCCTTTTTTCACTTTAAATTGGTCCAAATACGCAGAATTTCTGACTTTTCGCGGAGGACTAGATCCAGTAACCGGTGGTCTCTGGCTGACCGATATTGCGCACCATCATTTAGCTATTGCTATTCTTTTCCTAATCGCAGGTCATATGTATAGGACCAATTGGGGTATTGGCCATGGACTTAAAGATATTTTGGAGGCTCACAAGGGCCCATTTACAGGACAAGGCCATAAGGGTCTTTATGAAATCTTAACAACGTCATGGCATGCTCAATTATCTCTTAACCTAGCTATGCTAGGCTCTACAACCATTGTTGTAGCTCATCATATGTATTCTATGCCTCCCTATCCATACCTAGCTACTGACTATGGTACACAACTTTCCTTGTTCACACACCACATGTGGATTGGCGGATTTCTAATAGTCGGTGCTGCTGCACATGCAGCAATTTTTATGGTAAGAGACTATGATCCAACTACTCGATACAACGATCTATTAGATCGCGTCCTTAGACACCGCGATGCAATCATATCCCACCTTAACTGGGTATGTATATTTCTAGGTTTTCACAGTTTTGGCTTGTACATTCATAATGATACCATGAGTGCTTTAGGCCGTCCACAAGATATGTTTTCGGATACTGCCATACAATTACAACCTATCTTTGCTCAATGGGTACAAAATATCCATGCTACTGCGCCTGGCGTAACAGCTCCTGGTGCAACAACAAGTACTAGCTTAACGTGGGGAGGCGGCGAGTTAGTAGCAGTAGGTGGCAAAGTGGCTTTGTTACCTATTCCATTAGGAACCGCAGATTTTTTAGTCCATCACATTCATGCATTTACCATACATGTGACTGTATTAATACTTTTGAAAGGTGTTTTATTTGCTCGGAGTTCCCGTTTGATACCCGATAAAGCAAATCTAGGTTTTCGCTTTCCTTGCGATGGGCCTGGCCGAGGGGGAACATGTCAAGTATCCGCCTGGGATCATGTTTTCTTAGGTTTATTCTGGATGTACAATGCAATTTCGGTAGTCATTTTCCATTTCAGTTGGAAAATGCAGTCGGATGTTTGGGGTACTATAAGTGATCAAGGGGTGGTAACTCATATTACAGGGGGAAACTTTGCACAGAGTTCCATTACGATTAATGGGTGGCTTCGAGATTTCTTGTGGGCACAGGCATCGCAAGTCATTCAGTCTTATGGTTCTTCATTATCTGCATATGGTCTTTTTTTCTTAGGTGCTCATTTTGTCTGGGCCTTCAGTTTAATGTTTTTATTCAGCGGCCGTGGTTATTGGCAAGAACTCATTGAATCTATCGTTTGGGCTCATAACAAATTAAAAGTTGCTCCTGCTACTCAGCCTAGAGCCTTGAGCATTATACAAGGACGCGCTGTAGGAGTAACCCATTACCTTCTGGGTGGAATTGCCACGACATGGGCATTCTTCTTAGCGAGAATTATTGCAGTAGGATAGTGGCTAGGAGGATTTGAAAGGCATTATGGAATTAAGATTTCCCAGGTTTAGCCAAGGCTTAGCTCAGGACCCCACTACTCGTCGTATTTGGTTTGGTATTGCTACCGCACATGATTTCGAAAGTCATGATGATATTACTGAAGAACGTCTTTATCAGAACATTTTTGCTTCTCACTTTGGGCAATTAGCAATAATCTTTCTATGGACGTCCGGAAATCTGTTTCATGTAGCTTGGCAAGGAAATTTTGAATCATGGATACAGGATCCTTTACACGTAAGACCTATTGCTCATGCGATTTGGGATCCTCATTTTGGTCAACCCGCTGTGGAAGCCTTTACTCGAGGAGGTGCTGCTGGTCCAGTGAATATTGCTTATTCTGGAGTTTATCAGTGGTGGTATACAATAGGATTACGCACCAATGAGGATCTTTATACTGGAGCTCTTTTTCTATTATTTCTTTCTACGCTGTCCTTAATAGCGGGTTGGTTACATCTACAACCCAAATGGAAACCAAGCCTTTCGTGGTTCAAAAACGCGGAATCTCGTCTCAATCATCATTTGTCAGGACTTTTCGGGGTAAGTTCTTTGGCTTGGACAGGACATTTAGTTCATGTTGCTATTCCCGCATCCAGGGGGGAGTACGTTCGATGGAATAATTTCTTAGATGTATTACCCTATCCCCAGGGGTTGGGACCCCTTTTGACGGGTCAATGGAATCTTTATGCCCAAAACCCTGATTCGAGTAATCATTTATTTGGTACCGCTCAAGGAGCGGGAACTGCCATTCTAACTCTTCTTGGGGGATTCCATCCACAAACACAAAGTTTGTGGCTGACCGATATGGCTCACCATCATTTAGCTATTGCATTTATTTTTCTCATTGCCGGTCACATGTATCGAACTAACTTCGGAATTGGGCACAGTATTAAAGATCTTTTAGAAGCGCATACTCCTCCGGGGGGTCGATTAGGGCGTGGGCATAAGGGCCTTTATGACACAATCAACAATTCGATTCATTTTCAGTTAGGTCTTGCTCTAGCTTCTTTAGGGGTTATTACTTCCTTAGTAGCTCAACATATGTACTCTTTACCTCCTTATGCATTCATAGCACAAGACTTTACTACTCAAGCTGCTTTATATACTCATCACCAATATATTGCAGGGTTCATCATGACAGGGGCTTTTGCTCATGGAGCTATTTTTTTCATTAGGGATTACAATCCGGAACAGAATGAGGATAATGTATTGGCAAGAATGTTAGACCATAAAGAAGCTATCATATCTCATTTAAGTTGGGCTAGCCTCTTTCTAGGATTCCATACCTTGGGCCTTTATGTTCATAACGACGTCATGCTTGCTTTTGGTACTCCAGAAAAGCAAATCTTGATCGAACCTATATTTGCCCAATGGATACAATCTGCTCATGGCAAGACGACATATGGGTTCGATATACTCTTATCTTCAACGAATGGCCCCGCTTTCAATGCGGGTCGAAGCCTATGGTTGCCCGGATGGTTGAATGCTGTTAATGAGAATAGTAATTCGCTTTTCTTAACAATAGGACCTGGGGATTTCTTGGTTCATCATGCTATTGCTCTAGGTTTGCATACAACTACATTGATTTTAGTAAAGGGCGCTTTAGATGCACGCGGTTCCAAATTAATGCCAGATAAAAAGGATTTTGGATATAGTTTTCCTTGTGACGGCCCAGGGCGCGGCGGTACTTGTGATATTTCTGCTTGGGACGCATTTTATTTGGCAGTTTTCTGGATGTTAAATACCATTGGGTGGGTTACTTTTTATTGGCATTGGAAACATATCACATTATGGCAGGGCAACGTTTCACAATTTAATGAATCCTCCACTTATTTGATGGGATGGTTAAGAGATTACCTATGGTTAAACTCTTCACAACTTATCAATGGATATAATCCTTTTGGGATGAATAGTTTATCGGTATGGGCGTGGATGTTCTTATTTGGACATCTTGTTTGGGCTACTGGATTTATGTTCTTAATTTCCTGGCGGGGGTATTGGCAGGAATTAATTGAGACTTTAGCATGGGCTCATGAACGCACACCTTTAGCTAATTTAATTCGCTGGAGAGATAAGCCCGTGGCTCTTTCCATTGTGCAAGCAAGATTGGTTGGATTAGCTCACTTTTCCGTGGGTTATATATTCACTTATGCAGCTTTCTTGATTGCCTCAACATCAGGCAAGTTTGGTTAATTTAGTTTGTTTTTTTGTACTGTATCAGCACCTAGTTCATTACTCTTGATAGAGAGGGAGGATCTGCCTTTTTAGATTTCTTTTTCTATTTATTTTTCCATCTAGGATTAGAACCGTATACTTGGTAATAATAGCAACGACACATTATGGCAAAAAAAAGTTTGATTCAGAGGGAGAAGAAGCGGCAGAAATTAGAACAGAAATATCATTTGATTCGTCAATCTTTAAAAAAAAAGATAAGAAGCAAAGTTTCTCCCTTGAGTTTGAGTGAAAAAACGAAAATGCGAGAAAAATTGCAATCCCTACCGCGTAATAGTGCACCTACACGCCTTCATCGACGTTGTTTTTTGACCGGAAGACCTAGAGCTAACTATCGACATTTTGGGCTATCCGGACACGTACTTCGAGAAATGGTTTATGAATGTTTGTTACCGGGTGCAACAAGATCCAGTTGGTAAGGATAAAATACCCTTTCGTATTTGTATGGATTTCTGGAATTGATAATCATAGAGGAGCCCTCTTTACCATTCTGTATAAATGGACTATTCTATTTGTATAGATATTGGTAGAGGGGCGTATCCAACCCTCTTTTATCCACTAGTTACCCCTCTTTAGTTTAAGAGTATAGAGCAGTTTGGTAGCTCATAAGGCTCATAACCTTGGGGTTGCGGGTTCGATTCCCACTACCGCCTCCATACTCCTTCTTTATGATATATGCATGATATAATATATACATCATGCATTTGTATCTGGATTTTTTGATTTCCTAAAAGAGTTTTGGTCTAACAGTTTTTTCTCGGAAGAAGCAAAAAAATAAAAGAAAGAATAAAATATGAAAGAAAAGCGTCCATTGTCTAATGGATAGGACAGAGGTCTTCTAAACCTTTGGTATAGGTTCAAATCCTATTGGACGCAATCTTATTTCTATCTATTCTTTAAATAACTATACTAAACTAAAAACAAAGAAAACTTTTTTGCATGATTCAAATGAAAAAGCTTTCTCAACGATTCCTATTCTACTAACAAGAGTAGACATGCAAAATTTATTTGTTACTGAAGAGAAAACCGTTCCAGCTGTTCCTGAATAGCTTCCTTCAAAAGGATTTCCGCTTGCTCGGTGAATGTCTTGCTAGAAGATATAATTTCTTGGAATTGAGGTTTAGTATCTTTTAGATGTTTACGTAACTCATCCAGAAATTTATTTACCTGTTCAATTTCTAACGAATCAAGATATCCTCTTGTTCCGGTATAAATAGTAGCTATCTGCTCTTCCACTGGGAGAGGATTTGCCTGGGATTGTTTAAGCAATTCCCTTAATCGTCGACCCCTTGCCAATTGATTCTGACTTGTTTTATCGAGAGCAGAGGCGAATTGTGCAAAGGCTTGTAACTCTGCGAATTGCGCTAGTTCCAATTTTGATTTGCCAGCTACTTGTTTCATGGCTTTAATTTGAGCCGCGGATCCTACTCTGGAAACAGAAATACCCACATTAATAGCGGGTCGAATTCCGGCATTGAATAGATCCGCAGATAAGAATATTTGTCCATCTGTAATGGAGATTACATTAGTAGGAATATAGGCGGAAACGTCTCCAGATTGAGTCTCAACTATTGGTAAAGCGGTCATACTTCCTTCGCCTAAAAGAGAATTTAATTTAGCGGCTCTTTCTAAAAGGCGTGAATGCAAATAAAAAACATCCCCTGGATAAGCCTCACGTCCGGGAGGTCTTCTTAATAGAAGGGACATTTGGCGATAAGCTTGTGCCTGTTTGGAGAGATCATCATAAATTATTAAAGTATGCCGTTCGCGGTACATAAAATACTCAGCCAGGGCTGCTCCCGTATAAGGAGCGAGGTATTGTAATGTAGCAGGTGAATCCGCCATTTCAGCTACTACAATAGTGTATTCCATGGCCCCCTCCTCATGGAAAGTAGTTACTACTTGAGCTACGGAGGATGCTCTTTGACCGATAGCTACATAAACACATATTACACCTTGCCCTTTTTGATTGAGAATTGTATCTGTGGCTACTGCTGTTTTGCCAGTCTGTCTGTCCCCAATAATTAACTCTCGCTGACCGCGCCCTATAGGGATCATCGAATCGATAGCAATAAGCCCTGTTTGAAGAGGTTCGTATACGGAACGCCTGGAAATTATACTTGGAGCAGGAGATTCAATTAAGCGAGATTCGGAAGCTATAATTTCGCCTTTCCCATCAATAGGTTTAGCCAGAGCATTTACAACACGACCCAAGTAAGCCTCACTCACGGGTATCTGAGCAATTCTTCCTGTTGCTTTTACAAAACTTCCCTCTTGTATCATCAACCCATCGCCCATTAATACAATCCCAACATTTTTGGATTCCAAATTCAGAGCAATACCCCTAGTACCTTCTGCAAATTCGACTAATTCACCTGACATTATTTCACCAAGACCTATAATACGAGCAATCCCATCCCCCACTTGAACTACGCGACCTATATTCTCAATCCCTACTTTCCTATTATATTGTTCAATACGTTCGCGGAGAATTTTATGAATTTCGTCGACTCGAAGGGTTGCCATTAGTGTTTCTTGACTCTTTTTTCGGAAGCAAGGGGAAAAATAATGCCTAAATTCTAAACGAAAGTAGAAGTTCAAGGCCTAATTAATTTAATTATTTCTTCCATTCCAGGGACCCGAGAATGCCAATATTAGCACGAATCGTACGGAAATGTAACTCGGTATTCAAACAACTATTCAGAGTTCCTAGAGCTCCTTGTACGGCCTGTTGGAAAACCCGCTGTCGGACCTGATTCATTGCCCTTTGTTTTTCAAAATAAAGGGTTTCGTTTTTAGACTTTTCCAATTGTTCCAAACTAATAGAAGTAGCATTAATCAAATTTGCTTTTTCTCGTTCTATCTCAGAGTATCCATTCATTCGATACTCATCCGCTTCTAGTTCGACTTTCTGTAATCGAATCCGAGCTTTTTCGAGTTGCTCAATGGTCCCTCTACGCAATTCTTCTGAATTTCGAATAGTACTCAAGATCCTCTGTTTTCGATTATCTAATAAATCTTTTAATGAAAGTAGATTATTTTGTAAGTTTACAACTTTTATGATCTCTTCCCGAACCAAACATGAATCTTTCGATTCATTTGGCTCTCACGCTCCTTTTTTTTTTTCTATAGCTATTTCCATATCTTTTTTTTAAGTAATGAGCCTATCCTCTATCTTCTTTTTTATGTTTATATTTCAATATACCGAAACCTATATAAGACTAGATAAATATTAAGAGGACTCTTCCGCCTAGATAAAAATATATCATGGTCAGCAAAGTTGTTTCTTTATTTTTATTTGCCCTCTAGTTAATAATTTCAATTTCATTAAGAAAAACTAACTAAATAAATGGAAAATGAAAATTAATAGAATTCTTTTTTATTTTTTTTTTCTTCAAATCCAAAAAATTTCTCTTTTTTATACATAGGTCGTCGATTCGGCATTGGTTAAAAAAGGGCAGGGTGCCCCCTTTTTTTTCTAGTAAATAGTTCAAACCATTTTATCGATATGAGTGTTCTATATCAGATAAATTTTACATTAGCTATTTCCCGTTTAAATTGGTACTAATACTAATATAGTTGTAGAAAGAGTACCTCTTTTTGCCTGGACTTCAAGCAGTTTAGCTTTAACCGTGTTAATGGTCTCACATTCTTGGTTTATAGAGAATCAAAGTTGATTTACCAATGAGTCGCGAAATGCTATGGTTCTTCCATATGATTTCTGAATTTATTCAGAAGTAATTCGTCGAGATCGTGCACCCTTTTCTTATTTATCCGAAAAATACTAAAAAATATTATAAAGTGCAGCCGGATAGATCCAATCTATTCTTGAAATAGACAACTCGCACACACTCCCTTTCCAAAAAAAATCAAAACACCAACCACTACAGTTAGATTTATTAGATTTGTTGCTAAAATATCGGTATTAAGCCCGAAACTGCCAGCGGATGGCCAGTGAGCTAAAAAAACGAAAGAATGGGTTACATTTTTCATATGCTCTCCTCTTATAGATAGGACGAACAAAGAACAAAGTTTTTCGATCACTTACTTCGCTCGCCCTTTTTTGATCGGTTTTTTTAATGCAAATAGATTCAATCTAGTAATTTCTTTTAGATTAAGTCTTACGTCTTGTTTGACCGGTGAAAGACTTCCTTTGTTGAAATGTTCTGTTCCCAAAATTCCTAAAATAAAAGGAAAAAACTTTCCACTTTCCTAAACTAAGGACGGGAAATAAGAAGGTGAGCATATCTTCTAAATTAATAATACTCAACTCAGCCCTTCCTAGAATGGGGTATTATCTGTCCCGATAAATAGATAATTCCAGGAGTAATAAATAGGAGTAAATTAAATAAAGTATTGATATAATTGGAATTGTGGAAGCAAATACCAATTTACTAAAAAAAGAAAAAAGTATCTAATCGAAATCGAAAGAATTTTTTTTTTAAGATTAAACAAAAGGGTTCGCAAATAAAAGCGCTAGTGCCACAACTAGTCCATAAATTGTTAAAGCTTCCATAAAAGCTAGACTAAGCAATAAAGTACCTCGTATTTTACCTTCTGCTTCTGGCTGTCTCGCAATACCTTCTACAGCTTGTCCTGCAGCAGTACCTTGACCAACTCCAGGTCCAATAGAAGCAAGCCCTACGGCCAATCCAGCAGCAATAACAGAAGCAGCAGCAATTAGTGGATTCATGGTGAGTAGTTCCTCGTGTCAAAAAAAAGAAATGGTTAAGGATACAATCAACCAATAAATTCTTACTTCTAAGCTCTATTGGGGAGAAGTAAAGTAACTAAAAAGTACAAATTGAAATCAAATTGAAATGATAATGTGAATTGTCCGAACTACATAGAAGGGAATTCCATATCCATATATCGGATTAGATAATGAATCTAACCTAGGAATATATAATATAATATCCTATATATATACATTTGTTTCTTCTATTTTGTTTGCATATTTTCTCATTTTCTATTGAATCGGATTCTAAAATCATTGCTTAAAGTGGAAACCTGCATAAAAGAGGACTCCACTTATAGACATTAAGGATATTATAGTATAGATCTAGCCTGACTCCACCCTCCTTAATGCATATATACTTTGAAAATTCCATAATATAGTCTATTCTATTCTCTCTCCTACAACTCTAGGCTATATATTCATACGCATTTCTAACTATTTTTTTGCAACCAAGCAGATTATCTGGAACCATGCATGAATTGAGCTAAGCTGCAAAAAAAAAAAATACTATTTCCAAAAAGAGTCAATTCAATGATGACCCTCCATGGATTCACCTATATAGGCTGCGGCTAATGTTGCAAAAATAAGAGCTTGAATACCGCTTGTAAATAATCCAAGAAACATGACCGGTATAGGGATTACTAAGGGGACTAAAGAAACAAGAACAACAACGACTAATTCATCCGCCAATATATTCCCGAAAAGTCGAAAGCTAAGCGATAATGGTTTTGTGAAATCTTCTAGGATGTTAATTGGTAAAAGGATTGGAGTTGGTTTAATATATTTCTCGAAATAGCTCAATCCTTTTTTGCTAAGACCAGCATAAAAATATGCCGCTGACGTGAGTAAAGCTAAAGCAACAGTAGTATTTATATCATTCGTGGGCGCTGCTAATTCCCCATGGGGTAACTCTATAATTTTCCAAGGTAAAAGAGCACCCGACCAATTCGAAACAAAAATAAAAAGGAACATAGTTCCAATAAAGGGAACCCAGGGACCATATTCTTCTCCAATCTGAGTTTTGCTCAAGTCTCGAATAAACTCAAGGACATATTCAAAAAAATTCTGACCGTCGGTCGGGATGGTTTGTGGATTCCGAACAGCTATGACAACTGAACCTAGCAAAGATAGTAATTACGACCCAAGAAGTGATGAGTACTTGGGCATGAATTTGGAAACCTCCTATTTGCCAATAGAAGTGTTGGCCTACTTCTACACCCGATATATCGTATAACCCCTTGAGTGTTTTAATGGAACAAGGTATAATATTCATATTGTCCTCTGATAAAAATTGAACTTCAAAAAAGGAATTCTTTTGATTCAACCATCTCTTTCTCAACTCAGCAACTTGAAGTATTAATCTTATATTTAGGATACCAAGAAAGCACATCAGATCATAATATATATCAATACCCTCTAATATATATCAATATTCCCCTTCTTTTTTCTATGCAAAAAAAAATTCTATGCAAAAAAAAAGATATAGTAAAGTAAGTGATTCCATAAATTTACGCAGTTGCCCAAGAATTCACTATATATTCTTAATCAACGATTTCTTATATAGAGAGAACGGCCCTCACAAATTGAAAATACTAATTTGTTAAGAATCAATCGAATTGAAGTCATAGTGTCATCGTTGGCTGGAATCGATATATTCGCGAGATCCGGGTCACAATTTGTATCGACTAAAGAAATAGTAGGAATCCCCAAAATGGCACATTCCCGAAGAGCTATATACTCTTTTTGCTGATCAAGGACGATCACAATGTCTGGCAATCTCGTCATATATTTGATCCCGCCGAGATACCTTTGCAAAGTAGATAATTTTCTCTTCAAGATTGCCACATCTCTTTTTGGGAGATGGTGGAATTTTCCCATTTTTTCTTCTGCTCTTAAGTCTCTAAATTGAGAAAGTCTAGTTTTCGTAATCGACCAATTCGTTAACATACCACTGAACCACTTTTTATTAACATAATGACAACGAGCCCTTATTGCAGCTGATGCTACTAAATCTGTTGCTCTTTTTTTGGTACCAACAATTAAGAAACTTTTTCCCTGACTTGCTGCATCAAAAACTAAATCACAAGCTTCTGATAAAAAACGAGCCGTTCTAGCGAGATTTATAATATGAGTACCTTTACGCTTTGCCGAAATGTAAGGGGCCATTTTAGGATTCCATTTCTTAATACCATGACCAAAATGAACTCCTGCTTCTATCATCTCTTTCAAATTAATGTTCCAATATCTTCTTGTCATTTTTTCCACACTTCCTTTTTTTTAATCCTACCATTCCATTACGGAATTTAGTTCTTTTTGAAGATTAAGAAAGATCCGAAATAGCTTGAAATAAATAATAATTGTTCCGAGAGAACCTTGTACTAAGATAAGAGTTGGCCATTGATACATGGTATAAACATAACCACCTTAATGAATTAACTGACTTGTTTTACTTATTAAAATAAAAATCTTAAAAATCTAAAATTTGACCTGTTAGTGTTCTAAGTTCAAAAGTCTAGTAAAGTAAAAAATATTTTTATGGGGGTTCTTATGTCTCATAAAAATTGTTTGTTACGTCAGAATCTGAAGAAACTAATTCTGTATGGAGAAACAAAAAATCTCTCATTTCCGACGCGAATAGATTTTTTTTTTTTATTTCGAAATAAAGGTTCTTGTCTTGTGGGGAACGATGCACAAATTTTTGGAATCCGGTACCAACAGGTATAATCCCCCCCAGAACTACGTTTTCTTTCAAGCCTTTCAACCAATCAATGCGACCTCGTAGGGCAGCTTTTGCTAAAACTCGAGCAGTTTCTTGAAAACTTGCTTCAGATATGAAACTTTGGGTATTCAGGGAAGCCCTTGTTATTCCCAATAAGATTGCCCGATAATAGATCGATTCATCCAAAGCTCGTCCTGCTCGTTCCGCTCGCAATAGTCCGATTAATTCCCCAGGCGAAAAAACATTAGACATTCCATCTTCGGAAACCCGCACTTTTGATGTTACTTGGCGTATAATAATCTCTATATGTCTATTATGGATCTGTACCCCTTGGGATCGATAAACCTTTTGGATTTTATTAACCAAAGAGATACGACTTTGGGCTATGGTTAGCTCAGCTCCAATCAAGAATCCCCAAGGGACCCCAAGAATTCTTGGTATACGCTCATTCCAATCCTCAATTCTCCTTTCGAGATTCGGGGATAATGAATCAATTGAACGCGCTTCAAAGATTTGTTCCACTTTTGGAAGACCTTGCGTTATGTCACTAGATCTCGATTTTTCATATATAAACGTAACTAACCTATCTCCCTTGTAAAGGATTTCTCCATAATGACCATTAACAGTTGCTCCTGTAGTGGCCAAATAAGGTTTAGCTGCTCTTATAACAAAGGAATTCATATTTACAATGAAAATTTGACCGGATTTTTTTATGTGCGATTTAAATAGACATACATTTTCACAAATAAATTGTCCAAGGTGAATTATTGCCAATGTCTCTTCCCAAGAATCATGATGGACAAAGTGACAATTCAAAAGGAATGGATCCAACATTATGTTACTATCGAAATTAGAAATCCTTTTATTTTCATCTATTAAAGAGTATTTAAGTTCTTGAAGTACTTGGAAGGTTTGTTTTAAATTGTCAACGAACAAATATTTTTTTAACAGGATTTTATTATGCGTTAGTAAATAGTAAGATGAAGAAAAATGCGATATACTAGCTACAATAGCGCCTAAGGGCCCAAAAATTTCTCGAATAGGAATTCTAGGATTCCATTCTTTTATCGCATTGGGATGTTTTGAATTCTTGAATAAACCAATTCGAGAACAGTTGGATGCCGACAAAATCATCAAAGAGTGGTATTCTTTATTTCGATTCAACAAAGTGCCAATAGCTTCTGGATGTTGGCTAAGTGATTCAATCTTCGCCTTGGAATAAAAAGAATTGATATTGGCGCGATCTAACCTATTATGGGGAATCGGTCCTGCACTTGTCCTACCATACCTTTTTCGTGTATACGAAATAGTGGACTTGACTAACTCAATTCTTAGGAAATCGCGAATAAGATCATTTGCTCTTACCTCAACAAGGGAAGCACCAGCCTTTTCTTTTTCTTCTTGTTCCCAATTCACTACTAAGCAAGTTCTAACAAATTGACTATTTGTGTGATAAATTCTTTGAGTTAACTTGCTATTTTCATGAGAAATAAAATTGACAAGTCGAATTTGGAGATTATTTTCTTCTTGCAAGAGATCCTGCGGGAAAAGTGTTGCTAAATTTCTTCCTTCGTCCATTTCATATGCCACTGTAGGGCGAACGGAAACAAAATACTTTTCCTTGCTCTTGAGAATTTTTTTCCGTTGAACATAGACCCAATTTTTCCTTTTTTTTGATTCCTTAGAATCTTTTTTTTGTCTTTCTGGCGGTATCAAACAGCCACCTAATATCTTATCCGCCTCTTCAGGAAAATGAATATCTCCGGAAAATATTTTGAGTTCCGTATGGCTTTTTTTTCTCTTCACTCGGACCAGTCCGCCTAGTCGACTTCTTGTATTTTTTGTGAGTTGTGTATTCACTCCAATAATACTATTGTCAAGTATCTTTAGGGATGAAGATCTCGGCAAGATATGAAGTTCTTGAAGAATGAAAAAAAACCGATCTACTTCTTTTTGGTATTTTAGACTAAATTCTTTTGTTCCTCGATGCTCAATCAAACCCTCTTTTTTTAAGATGGAATCTTCCTCTGGGCTCTCGTATTCGTCCTCTGAATCTTCTTCTGAGTCTTCCTCTAAAGTACCATATTTTTCCTCTGCGCTTTCCCCGGGGCTGCCATATTCGTCTTCTGAGTCTTCCTCTAGAGTTCCATATTCGTCCTCTTGGGTCCTATATTTGCTCTCTGGGCTCCCATATTCCTCTTCTGAGTCTTTCTCTAAAGTCCTATATTCGTTCTCTGGGTTCCCATATTCGTTTTCTGGGCTCCCATATTCGTCTTCTAGGGTTTCATATTCGTATTCGTCTTCTAGGATTCCATATTTAGATTCTTCTAGGGTTTCATATTCATATTCGTCCTCTCGGGTCCTGTATTCGTCTTCTAGGGTCTCATATTCCTCTTCTGAGTCTTCCGCTCGAGTCCTATATTCTTCTTCTAGGGTCCTATATCTAAATTTAACAATTCCTGAACCCTTTTTATCTTTTCTGTATCGGGGATCGTCAAAATAAGCAAAAATAGTATTTCTACGTAAAACACCCATAAGGGGGATTTCAATCGAAATCCCAAAACAGGATATTAGTTCTTTCTCTTGTTCTTGATGATATTGTAATGGAATGACGAACCTATTTCTTCGCTTTTTCGCCAACAAATCTGAATTATCTTGAAAAATAGAAGGATAGATAAAATTCCAATGGCCATTGGACATGATTCGATCCGACGTTGAATAATCAAGAATTTCCCTATCTTTTTTACCATAAGTATTCATTTGATCTTGATCCTTGTGGAGTGAAAAAGACGCTATACTGGATCTGCACATACTTACTGACAATATCCATAAATGGCTTGTTTTTGGTAATCGGCGAAGATTACCATATTGATATTCGGGCGCATGGTAAACATCAGTACTCCAGTGCATTTCGCCGTCTGATTCAGAATAAATATGCTTTTGTACCCTTTCTTTAAAATGTAAAGTGGACGTTCCGGCACGAATCTCCGCAATTACTTGTTCGGATTTTACATATTGATCATTTTGCACTAGAATCAAGCTTTTTGAGGGAATATTCACACTATATAGAATATCTTGACTCTGAATAGTTACATGCAAGTCTATATAACATAGAAAAGCAGGCTGCCCATGACGGGTACGTGTGGGGTGAACCAAATTCTCATTGAATTTTATTTTTCCATTCGAAGGGGATCGTACAAGGTCGGCAGTACCCCCTGTGAATACTCCGCCAGTATGAAAAGTTCTTAATGTTAGTTGAGTCCCTGGCTCCCCAATTGATTGACCTGCAATAATACCTACGGCTTCTCCCAATTCGACCAGATCACTATGAGTAGGACTCCGGCCATAGCATAATTGACAGATCCAAGAAGTGCTTCGGCAAGTAAAGGGGGTTCTAATATATATTGGTTGTGCTCGAAATGGTTGTGCTCGAAAGGCAGTTATGAATCGATTGACTAATCCAATTCCAATATCTTGATTTCGCGCGGCAATGCATCGTGAACCGATATATA
>NW_028261059.1:25000-34640 GCF_056163025.1 Triticum urartu | reverse complement strand
GCGAATCCACTTTGAATTTGATAAATGTATTGCTTGTGAAGTATGTGTTCGCGTATGTCCGATAGATTTACCCGTTGTGGATTGGAGATTTGAAAAGGATATTAAAAGAAAACAATTGCTTAATTATAGTATTGATTTCGGAGTTTGTATATTTTGTGGCAATTGTGTTGAGTACTGTCCAACAAGCTGTTTATCAATGACTGAAGAATATGAACTTTCTACCTATGATCGTCATGAATTGAATTACAATCAAATTGCTTTAAGTCGGTTACCAATCTCCATAATGGGAGATTACACAATTCAAACAATTAGGAATTCGTCTGAAAGTAAAATAAACAAAGAAAAATCTTCGAATTCAAGAACGATTACTGATTACTAAACTTTGATTTTGTCTTTCTGTTATAAAAATCTAATAATTCTTTATTAAACTTTAAAATTAAACTATAAAGAAAAACGAAAAACTACTGCTTATTGGAAATTATTTCTTATTTTAAATCAGACTAGATTTTCGTGATATAATATAATTTATAACTATAAGTTTATACACAAAAAAATACCCTAATCCTTTTTTCCTTCCTTGAATCCTTTAGTTTTAGTCAGTTCATGAAAAATTTTATACTATTAATTTCTTTTTATCCATAATGGATTTACCTGGACCAATACATGAGATTCTTATGCTATTTGGGGGATTTGTTCTTCTACTAGGGGGTCTAGGAGTAGTATTACTTACCAACCCCATTTATTCTGCCTTTTCGCTGGGATTAGTTCTTGTTTGTATATCCTTATTCTATTTTTTATTAAATTCCTACTTTGTAGCTGTCGCACAACTTCTTATTTATGTGGGAGCCATAAATGTCTTGATCATATTCGCTGTAATGTTCGTAAATGGCTCAGAATGGTCTAAAGATAAGAATTATTGGACTATTGGAGATGGGTTCACTTCACTCGTTTGTATAACTATTGTTTTTTCACTAATGACTACTATCCCAGATACGTCGTGGTATGGAATTCTTTGGACTACAAGATCAAACCAAATAGTAGAACAGGGTCTCATAAATAATGTTCAACAAATTGGAATTCATTTAGCAACCGATTTTTATCTTCCGTTTGAACTCATTTCCATAATTCTTCTAGTTTCTTTAATAGGTGCAATTACTATGGCTCGGCAATAAGAAAACTTAGAAAAAGTACAAATTATAAGAATTGCAAATCTAAAATAAATAACTAAAGAATCACAATTTTGATTTAGTAAAATCCATCTACTGCCAACAAATACCTCCTTTTTTTTTTTTTTTTTTTTCTTTTGTTGTGTAATTGTTCTATTGTAATTAATTGAATCGGTTCAATTCTTGCCCTCATATTGAAATGAATCGAGATTGATAAGGAGTTAGTTAATGATGTTTGAGCATGTACTTTTTTTGAGTGTCTATTTATTTTCGATTGGTATCTATGGATTGATCACAAGCCGAAACATGGTTAGAGCTCTAATATGTCTTGAACTTATACTGAATTCAATTAATCTAAATCTCGTAACATTTTCTGATCTATTTGATAGTCGCCAATTAAAAGGAGATATTTTCGCAATTTTTGTTATAGCCCTTGCAGCTGCTGAAGCCGCTATTGGACTATCCATTCTTTCTTCCATCCATCGTAATAGGAAATCCACTCGTATCAATCAATCTAATTTATTGAATAATTAGACTTTTGAATAATTAGACATAGAATCCTCTAAACAAAGGCGCACATATTAAAATAAATAGAAATCAATACTATTTTCTTAGTATTATTTGAGAATATCCATTTTTTTTAGTAGATTATTGCATAGTATTCTTTTTCACTTAAATGAATTTTTGTATTTGTAATTCATTGATATTGCAATTTGAATATTGCAATAATTTATATTGAAAAGACGATAGCCAATTTATTGGCTAATTCGAATTCGTCTGTACAATTCGTAAAATTCTTTCTTATTTCTTATTTATTGTTGAAATCCAAAATTAAAGTCTCTTGGCTCTCTTCACGCTTTCTCACAAACAGATTAAAAAATAGATTTTTTTTTTTGAAGTTTGGATAAACCATTGCTTCGTCTGGTGTCTACAATACATATGACTCATTATAGTACTAATTTCATTTTTACCAGATCGAAAAATTTTATGTTGAAAAGAAAAATTTATAGATCCAATGTCACATTCCGTAAAAATTTACGATACATGTATAGGATGCACTCAATGTGTACGAGCTTGTCCAACAGATGTATTAGAAATGATACCCTGGGATGGATGTAAAGCCAAGCAAATTGCTTCCGCGCCGAGAACCGAAGATTGTGTGGGTTGTAAGAGATGTGAATCTGCCTGCCCGACAGATTTTTTAAGTGTCCGCGTTTATTTAGGGCCTGAAACAACACGTAGCATGGCTCTATCTTATTGATACGTTACAAAAAACTTCACTCGAATCGTCTGATTCCTCTTTACCGAAGAAGCCTGTGCTCGAAATAATCGAGCACGGGCTTTTCTGGTCAAAACGTATCTTGTCTTTATCACTTTATCATGAGTTATTTTCCTTGGTTAACAATACTTGTTGTTTTGCCGATATTTGCAGGTTCATTAATTTTCTTTTTACCTCATAAGGGAAACAAAGTCGTTAGGTGGTATACTATATCTATTTGTTTATTAGAATTCCTTCTAATGACTTATGCGTTCTGTTATCATTTCCAACTGGAGGATCCCTTAATCCAATTAAAGGAGGATTATAAATGGATAGATGTCTTCGATTTCCACTGGAGATTGGGAATCGATGGACTTTCATTAGGATCTATTTTATTGACAGGATTTATCACTACTTTAGCTACTTTAGCAGCTTGGCCAATTACACGGAATTCGCGATTATTCTATTTCCTGATGCTCGCAATGTATAGTGGTCAAATAGGATTATTTTCTTCGCGAGACCTTTTACTTTTTTTTATCATGTGGGAGTTAGAATTAATTCCTGTTTACTTACTTTTATCCATGTGGGGGGGGAAGAGGCGTCTATATTCAGCTACAAAGTTTATTTTGTATACTGCAGGCGGTTCCATTTTTTTCTTAATCGGAGTTCTGGGTATGGGCTTATATGGTTCCAACGAACCAGGATTAGATTTGGAAAGATTAATTAATCAATCATACCCTGCAACCTTGGAAATACTTTTATATTTTGGCTTCCTTATTGCTTATGCTGTCAAATTGCCGATTATACCCCTACATACGTGGTTACCAGATACCCATGGGGAAGCACATTATAGTACATGTATGCTTTTAGCGGGAATATTATTAAAGATGGGAGCATATGGATTGATTCGGATCAACATGGAATTGTTACCTCATGCTCATTATCTATTTTCGCCCTGGTTAGTAATAATAGGAGCGATCCAAATAATCTATGCAGCTTCAACTTCTCTTGGTCAACGAAATTTCAAAAAAAGAATAGCTTATTCCTCTGTATCTCACATGGGTTTCATAATTATAGGAATTGGTTCCATAACCAACATTGGACTCAATGGAGCTATTTTACAAATATTATCCCATGGATTTATTGGTGCTACACTTTTTTTCTTGGCAGGAACCGCTTCTGATAGAATGCGTCTTGTTTATCTCGAAGAACTGGGGGGAATATCTATCCCAATGCCTAAAATTTTTACCATGTTTAGTAGCTTTTCAATGGCTTCTCTTGCCTTACCAGGAATGAGTGGTTTTGTCGCAGAATTAGTAGTATTTTTTGGACTAATTACTAGTCCAAAATTTCTGTTAATGCCAAAAACACTAATTACTTTTGTAATGGCAATTGGAATGATATTAACTCCTATTTATTTATTATCTATGTTACGCCAGATGTTCTATGGATACAAGCTATTTAATGTTCCAAACGCAAATTTTGTGGATTCTGGACCACGAGAACTCTTTATTTTAATCTGTATCTTTTTACCAGTAATAGGAATTGGTATTTATCCAGATTTTGTTCTCTCCCTATCCGTTGACAGGGTAGAGGCTCTCTTATCCAATTATTATCCTAAATAGGTTTGCTTTTTTTTACTCGTCTGCTCTATTAATGCAGAAATAAGTAAAAAAGTATATAATGCAGAAATAAGTAAAAAAGTATAATTAGATCTATCTCGAATTTTTGAGAACCCTTTGATAAGGCGTTCAAGGGGTTCTCAAATAAAACATAAAAGTAAAAACCTTCATTTCATGAAGGTTTTATTTTATGTAATCATTTAGGTGTTAATGTAAACGAACCATAACTATGTAAGCCTATTCCTAATAGATTTATACCAAAATAACAAATCCAAATTATAAGAAATCCTATCAAAGCTATAAGTGCAGAATTCGTACCCTTCCAATTTGGATTTGTTCTACTATGTAAATAAATTGCGAATATGGTCCAAGTAATAAATGCCCAAGTTTCCTTAGGATCCCAATTCCAATAGGATCCCCAGGCCTCATTAGCCCATACTGCTCCACAAAGAATACCTACGGTTAAAAGGGTAAATCCTAGGCTAATGACACGATAACTCCAAGAATCCAAACGCTCCGTTAATTGATATTTGTAATAATTTGGAAATGAAGGGACAGAGGTTCTTTTTAAAGCACTTCTTTTTGCATAAAAATATTTAATATCACTAAAGAAAAATGTTTTATTTAAAACATTTTTTTTCTTTTTAGAAAAGAAATGGAAATTATTTCGAAATCTAATGATTAGAATAGCGGCAGATAATAAGGATCCGCACAAAAGAGTTGCATAGCTTAATAACATCATACTGACATGCATCATTAACCACTGAGATTGTAGAGCAGGTACTAGTATCGTGGATTGATGCATTTCAGTTAAAAGACCCGATGTGGCAAAGCCTTGCGTTAAAATAGTACTTGGCGTAGTTATTGTGCTTAAATCATTTTTAGAGTTCTGTATTTTAGGAATGGTATGAAGAATATACAGGGCCCATGAAAGGAAGATCAATGACTCATATAAATTACTTAATGGAAAATGTCCCGAGGAAGCCCAACGAGAAACTAAGAATCCTGTTATAGAGAAAAAAGTAACTATCATTCCTTTTTCTGACGAATCGCGTAATCCTCCAAGTTCACGAACTAATAAGGTTATAAAATGAATCGTAATCACAATTGAAATCGTTGAGAAAGAGATATGAGTTAGTATATGTTCTAAAGTTGCAAATAGCATAAGGGGAAGGTCCCATTACAAAATTGTAAATTTCGAATTGATTTCTAATCTATTGTATTCTTTTTCAAGAATGCCGCCACTCGGATTCGAACCGAGATGCTTGAGCACTGCTTCCTAAGAGCAGCGTGTCTACCAATTTCACCATGGCGGCTAACTTCAAATAATAGGTAACTTAAAAGAATAATAGCTATTATCTTGGGAATCGTCGATATTGGGAAAGTCCATAAAATTTAGGAACATTAGAGTTTTCATTAAAATAGACTTCGTTTGGTAGTATCGTTTCCATTTTTTTTTTTTACAATAAACTCTTGCTTTGCCCAATAGAAACACAAACACTGCTTGAAAGAGTTGGAACTTCTTTTTTCTAACTTGCAATTATAGAACTAATTTTTTCTAATTAATTTCCCCTTTACATTTTGAAAATTCTTTCAATACAATGAAAAAAATCCAAAAGGGTTTCTATTTAATGATGAAATTAAAATAAAATGGATAAATAGAAAAGGCTTTTTGGATTTTTTAAAAATTTCTAGAATGAAAGTCTTTATGCTCTTATTAATAAGATTTACTAACCTTATGATTTTGGAGAAGATAGGTGGAAGTTGTAAGTCCTATTGTAAGAATACTCCACTTTTCATAATTTTCCTAATAGAATATGAGGATTCTATTAGGAAAATTATGAAAAGTTCATTGATAGGAAAAGAATACTTAGCACACAGTATACCAAACAAAACTTTTTTTTTCTTGTATATATAAGATAAGAGGGGTTTTTTGTTCTAAGAATATTGTACCGAGTAATTCGACACATAAAAGTACATTCAAAGAAGAATCCAAATTATTAAATAATTGGAATTCTTTTTTGATAAGTCAATTCATATTATTCCAAAATCTTATTATTTGTTTGTTGCCCAGAAAAACCCTTTGGTTTTGGATGCTCATTACCGCTCGAAAATGATCTTGATTTTACTAAAGAATAAGATTGTACTATGGAAAAATAAGTCTTTTTCTTCCAAATATTTTTACGAATACGCTTTTTTGACATTGAAGTACGTTTTTTTGGAACTGCCATTCAAAAAGGAAATTACTTTTTTCTAGTTGTATGTGAAAGACATCTATTGCTGCAAATCAATCCTTCTTTCTTCTTTTTATTAGTATTTATACTTAGATACTGAAAGATACTTAAATTTTGAATTATTTTTTACTTCATTTTGTCTAATGCGGATAAGACAACAAGAATTTTTTAACATTTTTTCTTTATATATTTTATACTTTTTTTTTAATAATATAGAATATATAGAAGGGTTTCTCATTTAAATCTATTTATATCTATTTATATATCAAGTATACTCCATATATAGATATATGGTATGGAAGCCTATCCCCCATATAAGATAAGACGGGGGGATAAAAAGAAGGGAAAATGAAAATAGTTAATTAAGTTCAGAATGGTATTCCATAAAGGAAAGGAATTCCAATCAAAACAAAAAATACTGAGTCTCTTAAACAAGACATTCTAAAACTTAGGTAATTTATAGTCATTAGAATTTTAGTTCTATATGAAGTAAGGACTATTCGATAATTTCTTATAAACATAGGTTTTCATTGGAATTCACTCAATCAGTTAATTATGGAACAAGAGAGCTGTTTCATCTTTGTTTTAAAGAAATATAAAAATGAATTATGAATAGAAAGTAAAATGATTCCACTTTTTTTTTTTTATTTTTATAAATATCTTTATTTAGTTAATAAAATAACTTCGTTACCTAGTTATTTTATTAACTTTTTTAATTTAACCAACTAAACCCATTCTTAATTTTTAATTATTTCAATGAGATAAATTTTGGAAAAATTAAGAATTTCAGTATTTTTTCTTATTCTTTTTATTTATTCTTTCAGAAAGAGATAAGAATTGGTTTGGTGAATCGGAAACAATTTTATAGAAAAATTGAAGTAAAAATTGAAGTAAAAATTGCAATTTCTTTTCTTATGGAACATACATATCAATATGCATGGGTAATCCCTCTTCTCCCACTTCCAGTTATTATGTCAATGGGATTTGGCCTTATTCTTATTCCGACAGCAACAAAAAATCTTCGTCGCATATGGGCTTTTCCTAGTGTTTTACTCTTAAGTATAGCTATGGTATTCTCAGTTCAACTGTCTATTCAACAAATAAATGGAAGTTCGATCTATCAATATCTATGGTCTTGGACCGTCAATAATGATTTTTCTTTAGAATTTGGATACTTGATTGACCCACTTACTTCTATTATGTTAATACTAATTACTACTGTAGGAATCCTGGTTCTTATTTATAGTGATGGTTATATGTCTCACGATGAAGGATATTTGAGATTTTTTGTTTATATAAGTTTTTTCAATACTTCCATGTTGGGATTGGTTACTAGCTCCAATTTGATACAAATTTATTTTTTTTGGGAACTCGTGGGAATGTGTTCTTATTTATTGATAGGCTTTTGGTTTACACGACCAATCGCAGCGAGTGCTTGTCAAAAAGCTTTTGTAACTAATCGTGTAGGGGATTTTGGTCTATTATTAGGAATTTTAGGTTTTTTTTGGATAACAGGTAGTTTAGAGTTTAGGGATTTGTTCAAAATAGCTAATAACTGGATTCCTAATAATGGAATTAACTCTTTACTTACTACTTTGTGTGCTTTTTTATTATTCCTTGGTGCAGTTGCGAAATCCGCACAATTCCCTCTTCACGTATGGTTACCCGATGCTATGGAAGGGCCCACTCCTATTTCGGCTCTTATACACGCAGCAACTATGGTTGCTGCGGGAATTTTTCTTCTAGCTCGACTTCTTCCTCTTTTCATATCTTTACCTTTGATAATGAGTTTTATTTCTTTAGTAGGTACAATAACACTATTCTTAGGAGCTACTTTAGCTCTTGCTCAGAGAGATATTAAAAGAAGCTTAGCCTATTCTACAATGTCTCAATTGGGTTATATGATGTTAGCTCTAGGTATAGGTTCTTATCAAGCTGCTTTATTCCATTTGATCACTCATGCTTATTCAAAAGCTTTATTGTTCTTGGGATCCGGATCCGTTATTCATTCAATGGAACCTCTTGTTGGATATTCACCAGATAAAAGTCAAAATATGGTTCTTATGGGCGGTTTAAGAAAATACATTCCAATCACAAGAACTACTTTTTTATGGGGTACACTTTCTCTTTGTGGTATTCCACCTCTTGCTTGCTTCTGGTCCAAAGATGAAATCCTTAGTAATAGTTGGTTGTATTCGCCCTTTTTTGGAATAATAGCCTCCTTTACTGCAGGATTAACTGCCTTTTATATGTTTCGGATATATTTACTTACATTTGATGGGTATTTGCGTGTTCATTTTCAAAATTACAGTAGCACTAAAGAGAGTTCCTTGTATTCAATATCCTTATGGGGAAAAAGGATACCCAAAGGAGTGAATAGGGATTTCGTTTTATCAACAACGAAGAGTGGAGTTTCTTTTTTTTCACAAAATATACCAAAAATTCAAGGTAATACAAGAAATAGGATAGGATCCTTTACTACGTCTTTTGGGGCTAAAAAAACTTTTGCCTATCCGCATGAAACGGGAAATACTATGTTATTTCCTCTTCTTATATTACTACTTTTCACTTTGTTCATTGGATTCATAGGAATCTCTTTTGATAATGGAGGAATTGGTAATGGAATAGCAGAGTTAACCATATTATCAAAGTGGTTAACTCCCTCAATAAACTTTACCCAGGAAAGTTCTAATTCTTTTGTAAATTCATATGAATTTATTACTAATGCAATTTCTTCTGTAAGTCTAGCTATCTTTGGTTTATTCATAGCATATATCTTCTATGGATCCGCTTATTCTTTTTTTCAGAATTTGGATTTAATAAACTCTTTTTACAAAGGAAATCCTAAAAAAGAATTTTTAGATCAAGTAAAAAAAAATATATACAGTTGGTCATATAATCGTGGTTATATAGATATTTTCTATACTAGGGTCTTTACCCTCGGTATAAGAGGGTTAACCGAACTCACGGAGTTTTTTGATAAGGGTGTTATTGATGGAATTACCAATGGAGTGGGTCTTGCTAGTTTTTGTATAGGAGAGGAAATTAAATATGTAGGGGGAGGTCGAATCTCGTCTTATTTATTCTTTTTTTTATGTTATGTATCTGTGTTTTTATTCTTTTTTCTTTCTTAAGTTAAGGAATTTACAACAAGTCTCTTGCAAAAATAACTATCCTATCCCCTTTCTACAATCTCTCTATATCCTTGTTACATAAGGTAAGTATTGTATAATAGTTCGGTTTTCCGCGATTTTTTCCATTCCTCTGTGTAAATACCCTAATATGGGTTCACAATCAATAACATCCTCACCATCGAGAGTAACGATCAGTCGAAGAACACCATGCATTGATGGGTGTTGA
>NW_028261059.1:0-7500 GCF_056163025.1 Triticum urartu | reverse complement strand
CAAAACATTTCTAACAGATTCCTTAGTTCGGACCGACGAAGTAATGTCACTCGACTATTATCAACCTGACTGCAATCTTTTTCTGTCGGTAAGGATTGCACCAGAGCACCTTCTACTTCTAATAGGCCATGAACTATAGATAGAGAAGAATCATTCTGAGCGAGTACATAAGAAGCGATCCACTTTTTTTCATCGGTTCCAGGGGAAGACCAAAGATCTTGCGCGGCAGGTCCGCCAGAAAAACTCAAAAGAGAAAGAAGTCTCGTTAATCTCTTCATGCTCGTTCCAAGTTCGAAGTACCTTTTGGCCAAAGAAAAACCCGCTTCCTGACACGATTGCCTCTTTATCTTTATATAGATAGATTCTATGGGGTTATTACTTAGTAAGTCTATTTTGTACAAGAGCCCCTCCTATCTGATAGAAAAGGGTCCCATGATCCCGAGCCGATCTTACCTTGGCTCGCAAACCCCAAGTTTGTCTATGAAGAGCTAATCTAATTGTATTTTTTTCTAGAATGGATTTCTTATGTGGAATACTAATGGATAGGGCTTCGTTGCTAAGTGCTACAAGATCTAGTGCACTGGAACTCGTGGTTATGGACCCGAATCCTTTAGTATGGAACATTGTCTTTTCCAAGTAAAAACCCCTAGTATATGAAAGAATGAAAAGGTGCTTTCGTTCTTGTGGAATAAGAAGCCCTCGTACCTTAATGAAAGGAAAATCGTAATTTTTCGTTAGGTATTTGACCAAATAGGATCGTCCAGTTCCTACAGAACCTATCACTAAAATACCCGATAGGGCTAAGCGGAACGAAAAGGGTTTTCCATGAGATGGTAAATGAAAACGATTAGTCCCACACGAGGTTTGGGAATAAGTGATTGTCTGATAATGAGCAAGGAATATACGTCTTTCTGCTAAAGAGGATCTATTAAACTCATAATTCATTAGATCCTTGTTATCAATGCCAACTAGGTATCATAAGTAAATGGATCCCGGTTGTTCAATCCTTTGATAACCAAGGTCATTCTTTGCTAAAGAGAAATGATCACTATGAGTCAGACTCAATAGAATTGGATCCATTCCAAATAGCGAGAATTAGGATTCTTGATCCCTCTCAATCTCTCTTTCAATTCGAGGATCCAGAGAGGTGTTTTCATAGTCATCTCCGAATATTTGCCATCTCGGAATATTTTCGATTTCATTTTTCTATGATATGTCTTTCTATATGAAAATTGGTTATTTACGATGTACGATGATCCCTGTTAAGCATCCATGGCTGAATGGTTAAAGCGCCCAACTCATAATTGGTAAATTTGCGGGTTCAATTCCTGCTGGATGCACACGAACGGGAACATTCCATAAGTCTATTGGAACTGGCTCTCTATCCATGGAATCTCATCCATCATCCATACATAACGAATTGGTATGGTATATTCATACCATAACATAAGAACAATAAGAACTCGAATTCTTATCGATACTGGAACTCAGAGCATAGGAGGGAAAGTCGATTTATGGATGGAATCAAATACGCAGTATTTACAGAAAAAAGTCTTCGTTTATTGGGAAAGAATCAATATACTTTTAATGTCGAATCGGGATTCACTAAGACAGAAATAAAGCATTGGGTCGAACTCTTCTTTGGTGTTAAGGTGGTAGCTGTGAATAGCCATCGACTACCTGGAAAAGGTAGAAGAATAGGACCTATTCTGGGCCATACAATGCATTACAGACGTATGATCATTACCCTTCAACCGGGTTATTCTATTCCACTTCTAGATAGAGAAAAAAACTAAAGGAGAATACTTAATAATACGGCGAAACATTTATACAAAACACCTATCCCGAGCACACGCAAGGGAACCGTAGACAGGCAAGTGAAATCCAATCCACGAAATAATTTGATCCATGGACGGCACCGTTGTGGTAAAGGTCGTAATTCCAGAGGAATCATTACCGCAAGGCATAGAGGGGGAGGTCATAAGCGCCTATACCGTAAAATAGATTTTCGACGGAATCAAAAAGACATATCTGGTAGAATCGTAACCATAGAATACGACCCTAATCGAAATGCATACATTTGTCTCATACACTATGGGGATGGTGAGAAGAGATATATTTTACATCCCAGAGGGGCTATAATTGGAGATACTATTGTTTCTGGTACAAAAGTTCCTATATCAATGGGAAATGCCCTACCTTTGAGTGCGGTTTGAACTATTGATTTACGTAATTGGAAGTAACCAATTAGGTTTACGACGAAACCTAGAAATCGATCACTGATCCAATTTGACTACCTCTACGGGATAGACCTCAACAGAAAACTGTTGAGTAACGGCAGCAAGTGATTGAGTTCAGTAGTTCCTCATAGAAAATTATTGGCTCTAGAGATATGGTAATATGGAGAAGACAAAATTGTTTGAAGCACGCACAGAACCGGAAGCGCCCCTTGTTTCAAAGAGAGGAGGACGGGTTATTCACATTTAATTTGATGGTCAGAGGCAAATTGAAAGCTAAGCAGTGGTAATTAAGACCCCCGGGGGAAAATAGGGATGTCTCCTACGTTACCCATAATATGTGGAAGTATCGACGTAATTTCATAGAGTCATTCGATCTGAATGCTACATGAAGAACATAAGCCAGATGACGGAACGCAGAGACCTAGGATGTAGAAGATCATAACATGAGCGATTCGGCAGATTTGGATTCCTTTCCTATATATCCACTCATGTGGTACTTCATCATATGATTCATATAAGATCCATCTGTCTAGAGATCGTCATATACATCTAGAAAGCCGTATGCTTTGGAAGAAGCTTGTACAGTTTGGGAAGGGGTTTTTTGAGAGAAAAGAAGAATCTACTTCAACCGATATGCCCTTAGGCACGGCCATGCATAACATAGAAATCACACGTGGAAGGGGTGGGCAATTAGCTAGAGCAGCAGGTGCTGTAGCGAAACTCATTGCAAAAGAGGGTAAATCGGCCACTTTAAGATTACCATCTGGGGAGGTCCGTTTAGTATCCCAAAACTGCTTAGCAACAGTCGGACAAGTGGGTAATGTTGGGGTGAACCAAAAAAGTTTGGGTAGAGCCGGATCTAAGTGTTGGCTAGGTAAACGCCCCGTAGTAAGAGGGGTAGTTATGAACCCTGTGGACCACCCCCATGGGGGCGGTGAAGGGAAAGCTCCCATTGGTAGAAAAAAACCCACAACCCCTTGGGGTTATCCTGCGCTTGGAAGAAGAACTAGGAAAAGGAAAAAATATAGCGATAGTTTTATTCTTCGTCGCCGTAAGTAAATACGTAACTAGGAATATGGAAAATTGCATTTTTGGAATTTGCAATAATGCGATGGGCGAACGACGGGAATTGAACCCGCGCATGGTGGATTCACAATCCACTGCCTTGATCCACTTGGCTACATCCGCCCCTTATCCAGCTAAAGGATTTTTTTCTTTTTTCCATTGATCATTATTCTATTTATTCTGACCTCCGTACTTCGATCGAGATATTGGACATAGAATGCCACTCTTTAAAAAGGAAAAAAGGAGTAATCAGCTGTGACACGAAAAAAAACGAATCCTTTTGTAGCTCATCATTTATTGGCAAAGATAGAAAAGGTCAATATGAAGGAGGAGAAAGAAACAATAGTAACGTGGTCCCGGGCATCTAGCATTCTACCCACAATGGTTGGCCATACAATCGCGATTCATAATGGAAAGGAACATATACCTATTTACATAACAAATCCTATGGTAGGTCGCAAATTGGGGGAATTCGTGCCTACTCGGCATTTCACGAGTTATGAAAATGCAAGAAAGGATACTAAATCTCGTCGTTAACTGAATTCTGAATAGAAAGATTAAGAAGAAAAAAAGATTCAAAATAAAGACAGAAATACCCAATATCTTGCTAGAACAAGATATTGGGTATTTCTGTCTTCAAAAATTCTTATATGTTAGCAGAAAAACCTTATCCATTAATAGATGGAACTTCAACAGCAGCTAAGTCTAGAGGGAAGTTGTGAGCATTACGTTCGTGCATTACTTCCATACCAAGGTTAGCACGGTTGATGATATCAGCCCAAGTATTAATAACGCGACCTTGACTATCAACTACAGATTGGTTGAAATTGAAACCATTTAGGTTGAAAGCCATAGTACTAATACCTAAAGCAGTGAACCAGATTCCTACTACAGGCCAAGCAGCCAAGAAGAAGTGTAAAGAACGAGAGTTGTTGAAACTAGCATATTGGAAGATTAATCGGCCAAAATAACCATGAGCAGCCACAATATTATAAGTTTCTTCCTCTTGACCAAATTTGTAACCCTCATTAGCGGATTCATTTTCAGTAGTTTCCCTGATCAAACTAGAGGTTACCAAGGAACCATGCATAGCACTGAATAGGGAACCGCCGAATACACCAGCTACACCTAACATGTGGAATGGATGCATAAGGATGTTGTGCTCTGCCTGGAATACAATCATAAAGTTGAAAGTACCAGAGATTCCTAAAGGCATACCATCAGAAAAGCTTCCTTGACCAATAGGGTAAATCAAGAAAACAGCAGTAGCAGCTGCAACAGGAGCTGAATATGCAACAGCAATCCAAGGACGCATACCCAGACGGAAACTAAGTTCCCACTCACGACCCATATAACAAGCTACACCAAGTAAGAAGTGTAGAACAATTAGCTCATAAGGACCACCATTGTATAACCACTCATCAACAGATGCAGCTTCCCAAATTGGGTAAAAGTGCAATCCGATCGCCGCAGAAGTAGGGATAATAGCACCAGAGATAATATTGTTTCCATAAAGTAAAGAACCAGAAACAGGCTCACGAATACCATCAATATCTACTGGAGGGGCAGCGATGAAGGCGATAATAAATACAGAAGTTGCGGTCAATAAGGTAGGGATCATCAAAACACCGAACCATCCGATGTAAAGACGATTTTCAGTGCTAGTTATCCAGTTGCAGAAGCGACCCCACAGGCTTGTACTTTCGCGTCTCTCTAAAATTGCAGTCATGGTAAGATCTTGGTTTATTCAAATTGCAAGGACTCCCAAGCACACGTATTAACTAGAATATAGATAATAGAAGGCTTGTTATTTAACAGTATAACATAGACTATATACCAATGTCAACCAAGTCAGCCCAAAGATTAGCTATCCATATAACTAAATTAACCAAACCAATAATTTTGTATTTGTAAATGAAGTGAGTCAAAGTGAAAAACTTTGATGGGTCTTTTCTATATGGGTTGCCCGGGACTCGAACCCGGAACTAGTCGGATGGAGTAGATAATTCTTCCTTGTTACAATAGAGAAAAATCCCTCCCCAAATCGTGCTTGCATTTTTCATTGCACACGACTTTCCCTATGTAGAAATAGCCAATTTCTATTCCAAAGAGGAAGTTCTACTAATTTTTTTAATTAGTAAGTTGATTCACCTACTCTTTATTATAATAAAAAGAACATTTCAGAATGAAAAATAGAAAAGTTTTTTCTTGATCATTTATCAACCCTTTCCTGTTTCTTAATTTCGTCTAATGATTAATTAAGAGGGTTGACCAGGTCATTGATACGTATAATATCCAAATACCAAATACGCTCAGTGTGTGATCCACAGAAAGAAAAAAGAGTTGTTTTGGTGAACATCAAAGAAAAAACTTGCTCTTCTTCCATAAAAAATTCTTCTAAAAATGCCGAACCCAATCGTTGCATAAAAGTTCGTACCGTGCTTTTATGTTTACGAGCTAAAGTTCTAGCACATGAAAGTCGAAGTATATACTTTAGTCGATACAAAGTCCGTTTTTTCGAAGATCCACTATGATAATGAAAAAGATTTCTACATATCCGACCAAATCGATCAAGAATATCCCAATCTGATAAATCTGTCCAAATGGGTTTACTAATAGGATGCCCCGATCCAGTACAAAATTGAGCTTTTGATAAGTATCCTATGAGGAGAGTAGCGGGGACTATGGTATCGAATTTTTTCATTCGAGTATCTATTAGAAATGAATTCTCCAGCATTTGATTCCTTACTAACAAAGAACTTTTTTGTACACTTGAAAGGTACCCCATAAAATCGAAGCAAGAGTTTGCTAATTGGTTTATATGGATTCTTCGCGGCTGAGTCCAAAAACAGAAATAATATTGCCAGAAATTGATAAGGTAGCATTTCCATTTCTTCTTCAAAAAAAAAGTGCCTTTTGATGCAAGAATTGCCTTTCCTTGATATCGAACATAATGCATAAGAGGATCCATAAAGAACCATAGGGTTTTCCGAGAAAAACCAGGGTACATTATCCCAAAATGTTCCATCTTCCTAGAAAAGTGGATTCGTTCCAGAAAAGTTCCAGAAGATGCTAATGGTAAGCAAGAAGATTGTTTACGAAGAAACAACAAAAAAAATTCATATTCTGATACATAAGAGTTATATAGGAATTGAAATAGTCTTTTATTTTCTTTTTGAAAAAAAAAAATGGATTTCATTGAAGTAATAAAACTATTCCAATTCGAATAATAGTTGAGAAAGAATCGCAATAAATGCAAAGATGGAACATCTTGGATACGGTATTGAAGGAGTTGAACCAGGATTTCCAAATGGATAGGATAGGGTATTTCTATATGTGATAGATAATCCAAATGCAAAAATTTGTCTTCTAAAAAGGGAAATATTGAATGAATAGAGCGTAAATTCTGAAACTTTGGTATTTCTTTTTCTTTCAGACAAAAAAATTCCCGTAGCGAGAATGGGATTTCCACAACGATCGCAAACCCTTCAGATAGAATCTGAGAATAAAACTCAGAATAAAAATAATTTTTGTAATCCAATAATCGATCTTGGTTAGGATGATTAACCGAGTTATCCAAAAAATTCTGCTGATACATTCGAATAATTAAACGTTTCACAAGTAGTGAACTAAATTTCTTGTTATTACAACTAACAACTATTTCCACAGGTTCAGAACCATTTAATCCATAATGGTGGGCAAATGCATAAATATATTCCTGAAAGAGAAGTGGGTAGACAAAGTATTGTTGACGAGATTTATGTTTTTCTGAATACCCTTCGAATTTTTCCATTTGTATTTCTACTTGAATCAGAGAGAAGAAGCATTTCTCGGTTTATCGAATGATGATACATAGTGCAATATGGTCAGAACAGGGTGTTGCATTTTTAATACAAACCCTGGAAAGAAAGGGAGTCTAATCCACAGATCTTTTTCTGCTCCTTTTCTACCCAATTAGTTTATGTTTGTTCTAATTAAAAAAAAAGAACAGAACAAGTTTTTTATTTTTGCAGGCCAATCGCTCTTTTGACTTTGGAATACAGCCTCTTTATCAATATACTGCTTCTTTTACACATTCAATCCATAACATCCCTTATTCAATCCATAATCAAGAATAATTAGGATTTCTAAAAAAAAAAAGAAAAAATAAAGGGTCCACTCATAGGAAAACCCAACCTTTCCCCGCATCCGGCAC
>NW_028261058.1:0-34682 GCF_056163025.1 Triticum urartu | reverse complement strand
CTAATCGAAATCGAAAGAATTTTTTTTTTAAGATTAAACAAAAGGGTTCGCAAATAAAAGCGCTAGTGCCACAACTAGTCCATAAATTGTTAAAGCTTCCATAAAAGCTAGACTAAGCAATAAAGTACCTCGTATTTTACCTTCTGCTTCTGGCTGTCTCGCAATACCTTCTACAGCTTGTCCTGCAGCAGTACCTTGACCAACTCCAGGTCCAATAGAAGCAAGCCCTACGGCCAATCCAGCAGCAATAACAGAAGCAGCAGCAATTAGTGGATTCATGGTGAGTAGTTCCTCGTGTCAAAAAAAAGAAATGGTTAAGGATACAATCAACCAATAAATTCTTACTTCTAAGCTCTATTGGGGAGAAGTAAAGTAACTAAAAAGTACAAATTGAAATCAAATTGAAATGATAATGTGAATTGTCCGAACTACATAGAAGGGAATTCCATATCCATATATCGGATTAGATAATGAATCTAACCTAGGAATATATAATATAATATCCTATATATATACATTTGTTTCTTCTATTTTGTTTGCATATTTTCTCATTTTCTATTGAATCGGATTCTAAAATCATTGCTTAAAGTGGAAACCTGCATAAAAGAGGACTCCACTTATAGACATTAAGGATATTATAGTATAGATCTAGCCTGACTCCACCCTCCTTAATGCATATATACTTTGAAAATTCCATAATATAGTCTATTCTATTCTCTCTCCTACAACTCTAGGCTATATATTCATACGCATTTCTAACTATTTTTTTGCAACCAAGCAGATTATCTGGAACCATGCATGAATTGAGCTAAGCTGCAAAAAAAAAAAATACTATTTCCAAAAAGAGTCAATTCAATGATGACCCTCCATGGATTCACCTATATAGGCTGCGGCTAATGTTGCAAAAATAAGAGCTTGAATACCGCTTGTAAATAATCCAAGAAACATGACCGGTATAGGGATTACTAAGGGGACTAAAGAAACAAGAACAACAACGACTAATTCATCCGCCAATATATTCCCGAAAAGTCGAAAGCTAAGCGATAATGGTTTTGTGAAATCTTCTAGGATGTTAATTGGTAAAAGGATTGGAGTTGGTTTAATATATTTCTCGAAATAGCTCAATCCTTTTTTGCTAAGACCAGCATAAAAATATGCCGCTGACGTGAGTAAAGCTAAAGCAACAGTAGTATTTATATCATTCGTGGGCGCTGCTAATTCCCCATGGGGTAACTCTATAATTTTCCAAGGTAAAAGAGCACCCGACCAATTCGAAACAAAAATAAAAAGGAACATAGTTCCAATAAAGGGAACCCAGGGACCATATTCTTCTCCAATCTGAGTTTTGCTCAAGTCTCGAATAAACTCAAGGACATATTCAAAAAAATTCTGACCGTCGGTCGGGATGGTTTGTGGATTCCGAACAGCTATGACAACTGAACCTAGCAAGATAGTAATTACGACCCAAGAAGTGATGAGTACTTGGGCATGAATTTGGAAACCTCCTATTTGCCAATAGAAGTGTTGGCCTACTTCTACACCCGATATATCGTATAACCCCTTGAGTGTTTTAATGGAACAAGGTATAATATTCATATTGTCCTCTGATAAAAATTGAACTTCAAAAAAGGAATTCTTTTGATTCAACCATCTCTTTCTCAACTCAGCAACTTGAAGTATTAATCTTATATTTAGGATACCAAGAAAGCACATCAGATCATAATATATATCAATACCCTCTAATATATATCAATATTCCCCTTCTTTTTTCTATGCAAAAAAAATTCTATGCAAAAAAAAAGATATAGTAAAGTAAGTGATTCCATAAATTTACGCAGTTGCCCAAGAATTCACTATATATTCTTAATCAACGATTTCTTATATAGAGAGAACGGCCCTCACAAATTGAAAATACTAATTTGTTAAGAATCAATCGAATTGAAGTCATAGTGTCATCGTTGGCTGGAATCGATATATTCGCGAGATCCGGGTCACAATTTGTATCGACTAAAGAAATAGTAGGAATCCCCAAAATGGCACATTCCCGAAGAGCTATATACTCTTTTTGCTGATCAAGGACGATCACAATGTCTGGCAATCTCGTCATATATTTGATCCCGCCGAGATACCTTTGCAAAGTAGATAATTTTCTCTTCAAGATTGCCACATCTCTTTTTGGGAGATGGTGGAATTTTCCCATTTTTTCTTCTGCTCTTAAGTCTCTAAATTGAGAAAGTCTAGTTTTCGTAATCGACCAATTCGTTAACATACCACTGAACCACTTTTTATTAACATAATGACAACGAGCCCTTATTGCAGCTGATGCTACTAAATCTGTTGCTCTTTTTTTGGTACCAACAATTAAGAAACTTTTTCCCTGACTTGCTGCATCAAAAACTAAATCACAAGCTTCTGATAAAAAACGAGCCGTTCTAGCGAGATTTATAATATGAGTACCTTTACGCTTTGCCGAAATGTAAGGGGCCATTTTAGGATTCCATTTCTTAATACCATGACCAAAATGAACTCCTGCTTCTATCATCTCTTTCAAATTAATGTTCCAATATCTTCTTGTCATTTTTTCCACACTTCCTTTTTTTTAATCCTACCATTCCATTACGGAATTTAGTTCTTTTTGAAGATTAAGAAAGATCCGAAATAGCTTGAAATAAATAATAATTGTTCCGAGAGAACCTTGTACTAAGATAAGAGTTGGCCATTGATACATGGTATAAACATAACCACCTTAATGAATTAACTGACTTGTTTTACTTATTAAAATAAAAATCTTAAAAATCTAAAATTTGACCTGTTAGTGTTCTAAGTTCAAAAGTCTAGTAAAGTAAAAAATATTTTTATGGGGGTTCTTATGTCTCATAAAAATTGTTTGTTACGTCAGAATCTGAAGAAACTAATTCTGTATGGAGAAACAAAAAATCTCTCATTTCCGACGCGAATAGATTTTTTTTTTTTATTTCGAAATAAAGGTTCTTGTCTTGTGGGGAACGATGCACAAATTTTTGGAATCCGGTACCAACAGGTATAATCCCCCCCAGAACTACGTTTTCTTTCAAGCCTTTCAACCAATCAATGCGACCTCGTAGGGCAGCTTTTGCTAAAACTCGAGCAGTTTCTTGAAAACTTGCTTCAGATATGAAACTTTGGGTATTCAGGGAAGCCCTTGTTATTCCCAATAAGATTGCCCGATAATAGATCGATTCATCCAAAGCTCGTCCTGCTCGTTCCGCTCGCAATAGTCCGATTAATTCCCCAGGCGAAAAAACATTAGACATTCCATCTTCGGAAACCCGCACTTTTGATGTTACTTGGCGTATAATAATCTCTATATGTCTATTATGGATCTGTACCCCTTGGGATCGATAAACCTTTTGGATTTTATTAACCAAAGAGATACGACTTTGGGCTATGGTTAGCTCAGCTCCAATCAAGAATCCCCAAGGGACCCCAAGAATTCTTGGTATACGCTCATTCCAATCCTCAATTCTCCTTTCGAGATTCGGGGATAATGAATCAATTGAACGCGCTTCAAAGATTTGTTCCACTTTTGGAAGACCTTGCGTTATGTCACTAGATCTCGATTTTTCATATATAAACGTAACTAACCTATCTCCCTTGTAAAGGATTTCTCCATAATGACCATTAACAGTTGCTCCTGTAGTGGCCAAATAAGGTTTAGCTGCTCTTATAACAAAGGAATTCATATTTACAATGAAAATTTGACCGGATTTTTTTATGTGCGATTTAAATAGACATACATTTTCACAAATAAATTGTCCAAGGTGAATTATTGCCAATGTCTCTTCCCAAGAATCATGATGGACAAAGTGACAATTCAAAAGGAATGGATCCAACATTATGTTACTATCGAAATTAGAAATCCTTTTATTTTCATCTATTAAAGAGTATTTAAGTTCTTGAAGTACTTGGAAGGTTTGTTTTAAATTGTCAACGAACAAATATTTTTTTAACAGGATTTTATTATGCGTTAGTAAATAGTAAGATGAAGAAAAATGCGATATACTAGCTACAATAGCGCCTAAGGGCCCAAAAATTTCTCGAATAGGAATTCTAGGATTCCATTCTTTTATCGCATTGGGATGTTTTGAATTCTTGAATAAACCAATTCGAGAACAGTTGGATGCCGACAAAATCATCAAAGAGTGGTATTCTTTATTTCGATTCAACAAAGTGCCAATAGCTTCTGGATGTTGGCTAAGTGATTCAATCTTCGCCTTGGAATAAAAAGAATTGATATTGGCGCGATCTAACCTATTATGGGGAATCGGTCCTGCACTTGTCCTACCATACCTTTTTCGTGTATACGAAATAGTGGACTTGACTAACTCAATTCTTAGGAAATCGCGAATAAGATCATTTGCTCTTACCTCAACAAGGGAAGCACCAGCCTTTTCTTTTTCTTCTTGTTCCCAATTCACTACTAAGCAAGTTCTAACAAATTGACTATTTGTGTGATAAATTCTTTGAGTTAACTTGCTATTTTCATGAGAAATAAAATTGACAAGTCGAATTTGGAGATTATTTTCTTCTTGCAAGAGATCCTGCGGGAAAAGTGTTGCTAAATTTCTTCCTTCGTCCATTTCATATGCCACTGTAGGGCGAACGGAAACAAAATACTTTTCCTTGCTCTTGAGAATTTTTTTCCGTTGAACATAGACCCAATTTTTCCTTTTTTTTGATTCCTTAGAATCTTTTTTTTGTCTTTCTGGCGGTATCAAACAGCCACCTAATATCTTATCCGCCTCTTCAGGAAAATGAATATCTCCGGAAAATATTTTGAGTTCCGTATGGCTTTTTTTTCTCTTCACTCGGACCAGTCCGCCTAGTCGACTTCTTGTATTTTTTGTGAGTTGTGTATTCACTCCAATAATACTATTGTCAAGTATCTTTAGGGATGAAGATCTCGGCAAGATATGAAGTTCTTGAAGAATGAAAAAAAACCGATCTACTTCTTTTTGGTATTTTAGACTAAATTCTTTTGTTCCTCGATGCTCAATCAAACCCTCTTTTTTTAAGATGGAATCTTCCTCTGGGCTCTCGTATTCGTCCTCTGAATCTTCTTCTGAGTCTTCCTCTAAAGTACCATATTTTTCCTCTGCGCTTTCCCCGGGGCTGCCATATTCGTCTTCTGAGTCTTCCTCTAGAGTTCCATATTCGTCCTCTTGGGTCCTATATTTGCTCTCTGGGCTCCCATATTCCTCTTCTGAGTCTTTCTCTAAAGTCCTATATTCGTTCTCTGGGTTCCCATATTCGTTTTCTGGGCTCCCATATTCGTCTTCTAGGGTTTCATATTCGTATTCGTCTTCTAGGATTCCATATTTAGATTCTTCTAGGGTTTCATATTCATATTCGTCCTCTCGGGTCCTGTATTCGTCTTCTAGGGTCTCATATTCCTCTTCTGAGTCTTCCGCTCGAGTCCTATATTCTTCTTCTAGGGTCCTATATCTAAATTTAACAATTCCTGAACCCTTTTTATCTTTTCTGTATCGGGGATCGTCAAAATAAGCAAAAATAGTATTTCTACGTAAAACACCCATAAGGGGGATTTCAATCGAAATCCCAAAACAGGATATTAGTTCTTTCTCTTGTTCTTGATGATATTGTAATGGAATGACGAACCTATTTCTTCGCTTTTTCGCCAACAAATCTGAATTATCTTGAAAAATAGAAGGATAGATAAAATTCCAATGGCCATTGGACATGATTCGATCCGACGTTGAATAATCAAGAATTTCCCTATCTTTTTTACCATAAGTATTCATTTGATCTTGATCCTTGTGGAGTGAAAAAGACGCTATACTGGATCTGCACATACTTACTGACAATATCCATAAATGGCTTGTTTTTGGTAATCGGCGAAGATTACCATATTGATATTCGGGCGCATGGTAAACATCAGTACTCCAGTGCATTTCGCCGTCTGATTCAGAATAAATATGCTTTTGTACCCTTTCTTTAAAATGTAAAGTGGACGTTCCGGCACGAATCTCCGCAATTACTTGTTCGGATTTTACATATTGATCATTTTGCACTAGAATCAAGCTTTTTGAGGGAATATTCACACTATATAGAATATCTTGACTCTGAATAGTTACATGCAAGTCTATATAACATAGAAAAGCAGGCTGCCCATGACGGGTACGTGTGGGGTGAACCAAATTCTCATTGAATTTTATTTTTCCATTCGAAGGGGATCGTACAAGGTCGGCAGTACCCCCTGTGAATACTCCGCCAGTATGAAAAGTTCTTAATGTTAGTTGAGTCCCTGGCTCCCCAATTGATTGACCTGCAATAATACCTACGGCTTCTCCCAATTCGACCAGATCACTATGAGTAGGACTCCGGCCATAGCATAATTGACAGATCCAAGAAGTGCTTCGGCAAGTAAAGGGGGTTCTAATATATATTGGTTGTGCTCGAAATGGTTGTGCTCGAAAGGCAGTTATGAATCGATTGACTAATCCAATTCCAATATCTTGATTTCGCGCGGCAATGCATCGTGAACCGATATATATATCGTCTGCTAATACACGACCAATTAGTGTTTGGACAAAAAGTTTTTCCGTCATCCCATTTTGAGGACTTACAGAAATACCTCGGATAGTACCACAATCTCTTCTACGCACAATAATATGTTGAACTACTTCAACAAGTCTACGTGTAAGATATCCAGCATCTGCTGTTCGCACAGCAGTATCTACAACCCCTTTGCGGGCTCCATAGCAGGAAATTATATATTCTGTCAAAGAAAGTCCCTCGCGTAAATTGCTTTGAATAGGTAAATCAATCATTTGTCCTTGAGGGTCCGACATTAATCCTCTCATACCTACTAATTGGTGTACTTGAGATGCATTTCCTCTGGCTCCTGAAAAAGACATTAGATAGACTGGATTAGAAGGATCCGTTATCCGAAAATTTGAATTCATTTCTTGTTTCAAATATTCACTTGTCGCATACCATATCTCAACAGATTGGCGTAATTTTTCTACCGCGTGTACAGCCCCATAATAATAGTGTTTCTCCAAAAGAAAACTCTGTTGTTCCGCGTCTTGGACTAACCATCCCTTAGAGGGTATTGTTAAAAGATCCTCGATTCCTAACGAAATCGATGTAGTAGTGGCTTGATGGAAGCCCAGAGTCTTTAGTTGATCCAGTATATGGGATGTATATCCCATTCCAAAATGATCTATTAATCTGCTAATAAGTCGTTTCATACCAGTTCCGTCTATCTCTTTATTATGAAAGACCAGATTGGCCCGTTCCGCCATACATAAGTACCCCCTTTTCGGCTGAGTAGGATTCGACAATTGCTGAGTAGGATTCGACAATGGGCCTGAGTCAGTGATTCGAAAATTTAATTAACTTAATTGCCTCAATCTCAATCTGGATTCGCGTGGCAAATAATGATGATACTAGGGAAATCGGAATGCCCCCCGAAAGGGGAGGGGCATCGCCGAATCTAACTTTCTTGTTTAGGTAGTGTATGAATAGGCCTGACTAAATCCTTGTATGGCTTCCTCTATTTCTCTATAAAAAGAAATATGACCAAGAGTGGTTCGAATGTATATCGAACGAATTTCTTTTTTTCTATTTCCCATTATTAGATAGTGGGCATAAATCTCATGATAAGTCCCCAAAGATTCATATTGAACTTCAATCGGAACTTCTCTTGACCCAATGACGCGTTGATCCAGGTTCCATCGTAGCCACAAGGGACTATCTAAACTGATTAGTTTTTGTCTATAAGCTCCCAGTGCATCATAAGAACTAGAAAAATGGGGTTCTTTATCTTTCCTATATTTAAAATTATTATTATTATTGTAATTTACTTTTAGATTTGGGTAGTTTCTGCAACTATTATATCTATTTGCACAAATACCTCGACGCTTTCCAATCGTTAATACATAAAGCCCGATAAGCATGTCTTGGGTTGGTACGCAAATAGGATCCCCAATAGCGGGAGATAAGAGATTCATATGAGAAAACATAAGTAAACGGGCTTCTGCCTGAGCTTCCAAGGATAAAGGTAGATGAACAGCCATTTGATCTCCATCAAAGTCCGCATTGAAACCCTTACACACTAATGGGTGTAAAGAAATAGTACGCCCCTCTACTAAAGTGGGTTGAAAGGCCTGTATGCCTAATCTATGCAGGGTAGGTGCTCTATTTAACAGTACAGGATGTCCCCGCATAACTTCTTGAAGTATTTCCCATACAATGGGTTCTTTTTCCCAAATTTTCCTTTTAGCAATCCTTACATTAGAAGTGGCGCGTTTCGTGATTAAATCGCGAATTACAAATAGCTGAAAAAGCTTTATTGCTATCTCTAGAGGTAATCCACATTGATGTAATGAAAGCGAAGGACCCACAACAATGACAGAACGCCCCGAGTAATCGACCCGTTTCCCAAGCAGAGTCTCGCGAAACCTTCCCTCTTTACCTTCAATTACATCTGAAAGTGATTTGTATACTTTATTGTGACCATCCCTCGTCGGTTGCCCGCGGGACCCACTATCAAGAAGTGTATCCACGGCTTCTTGTACCAATTTTTCCTGGCACATTACTAAATCTGCTGGCGCTAATTCACTTCTTTTTAATAGATAGGCAAGATTGTTGTTCCGACGGATAACTCTCTTATAAAGTTCATTAATGTCTGAAGTCACTACTTTATCTCCAGACCTATAAACAATAGGTCTCAATTCGGGAGGAAGAACCGGTAATAAGCACAAAACCATCCATTCTGGTTCTACATTTGTTTGAATAAAATGTTTCGCCAATTGCATGCGTCTAATCAAAAAAACTTTTCTTATTCGTCTTTTTCTATCTTCCCACTCATCTCCACTATACCCCTCGTCTTCTAATTCCTTCCATTCGACCAAAGAATTCTCTATAATAATTCGCAAATCCAAATCTGCTAATTGTTCTCTAATAGCACCTGCTCCTGTCGCAATTTCCCGATTTCGAAATGTTGCAAAGCCTGGGGTAGAAAAAAAGGGAGAAATGCTGTGGTTACAGGATGCAATTTCCTCTTCGAATAAACCTCGTAATCGTAAAAAAGTGGGTTTTTTAGTGCTGGGCCTAGCAAAAGAGAAATCGCCGTATACTAGGCCCTCCAACTTCTTAAGAGGTTTATCTAAAAGATTCGCGATATAACTAGGAAGACCTTTCAAATACCACACATGAGTCACGGGACATGCGAGTTTGATGTATCCCATTTGATATCTTCGTATCCGAGAATCCACAAATTCGACCCCGCATTTTTGGCAAAATCTTTCGTCTTCGTTTTCAGCTCCGCTCGCTCGAGAATTGCCACAAGCGCAAATCCCGCTTTTTATGGGTCCAAAGATTCTTTCGCAAAACAATCCATCTTTTTCTGGTTTATCGGTTTTATAATGAAAAGTAGAGGGCCTTGTGACTTCGCCAACGACTTCTCCATTAGGTAGGTTTTTGTTAGCCCAAGCCTTTATTTGTTGAGGGGAAACGAGTCCAATTTGAAGTTGTTGATGTTTATATTGGTCAATCATAAAATAGAAATAAGAAAAGAATTTATATTTATTCCGATCAAACTTCCTCCCTATTAACCTGGAAGTTCTTTTCAGATACAAGGAAATGATTCAGTTCTAGAGCCAAAGATCGTAGTTCTCGAACGAGCACTCGAAAAGATTCTGGAGGATCCTCATGATTAGGTATTCTTTTTCCCCAGATCGTAGCATTAAGTATTTCTTGGCGAGCTATAAGATGGTCAGATTTATAAGTAAGTATCTCTTGTAAAATATGAGCAACACCAAATCCTTCTAAAGCCCAAACTTCCATTTCTCCTACTCGTTGTCCCCCTTGCTTGGCTCTTCCTCTAACCGGTTGTTGTGTAACAAGTGAGTAGGGCCCAGTAGAACGCCCATGAATTTTCTCATCAACTTGATGAATTAATTTTAAGATATAGGACTTCCCTATTAGAACAGGTTGCTCAAAGGGGTCGCCTGTTCTTCCATCAAATATTCTGCTTTTTCCCGGGTACTCGGGTTCAAATACCCATGGATTTTTTGTTTCTTTACTGGCTTCATATAATTCTGAAAACACAAGTTTTCTTGAAGCCTCTTGCTCATATCTCTCATCAAAGGGTGCTATTCTATAATGTTTCTTTAGCAGATCCCCCGCTAATCCGAGCGAGCTTTCAAATATTTGTCCCACATTCATTCGGGAGGGTACTCCTAAGGGATTGAAGACCATATCAACGGGTGTTCCATCTTGCAAATAGGGCATATCTTGCCTAGGCAAAATTTTGGAAATGATCCCTTTATTCCCATGTCTTCCGGCTACTTTATCCCCAACTTTGATTTCACGTTTCTGTAAAATATATACACGAACCATTATGTCGAGCGGGTCCCTTTGGATCCATTTCACATCGATAACGCGCCCTCTTCCACCTATAGGTAATTTCAGAGAAGTTTCTTTTGAAGTGGAAACCTCAAGGCCAAATATGGCCCGTAATAATCCAGCTTCCGCGATATAAGATGATTCGCTCGCTATCTGAGGCGTTAATTTACCTACTAAAATATCACCAGTTTCTACCCAGGATCCCAACCTAACAACTCCATTTCTGTCCAAATTGCGGAGTAAATGTTCTTCTAGATGTGGTATTTCTTTAGTGATTTTTTCAGCGGAGCCCTGGCTTGTCGTATCCGTCTGAATTTCATATTTCCGGATGTGAAAAGAGGTATAAATATCTTCATATACCAAACGTTCGCTAATTAGTACTGCGTCTTCAAAATTGTAACCTTCCCATGGCATATAAGCTACTAATACGTTTTTTCCTAAAGCAAGTTCGCCCCCAATTGTAGCAGCTCCTTCTGCTAAAATTTGTCCTTTTTTAATGGATTTACCCCGTGGAACCCGGGGTTTTTGGTGCATACAAGTATTTTTGTTAGAGCGACGGTGGTTAACTAAAGGAATACTTATAGTCTTCCCACTACTTGATAAAAGTATCTTATGACTATCAGTAGAAATGATCTTTCCCTCGCGTTCGGCTATAATGGAAACCCTCGAATCTAGAGCTGTTTGGCGTTCCAATCCAGTTCCAACAATGCATTTCTCGGACCGAGAAAGCGGAACTGCTTGGCGCTGCATATTAGAACTCATTAAAGCCCGATTCGCATCATTGTGCTCAATAAAAGGAATGAGAGAACCCCCAATAGAAAAATATTGGAAAGGAAAAATACTTCTAACATGAATCTGTTCCCATGCAATAGTCAAGAATTCTTGACGGTATCTAGCCGGAACAACCTGTTCTTCCTGAATACCTTGATTCAAGGACAAAGAATTTCCTGCTGCTATCATATAATATTCATCTCTATTTGGTGATAGATAAACCACCTGTCTCTCTTTTTTTTCTTTTGCTTTCTCAGCAGATATTTCATAAAACGGACTCTCTATGGATCCCCACAAGTGATCAATTCTCGCATGAATTGTTAAGGATCCAGTAAGTCCAACATTGATTCCTTCAGACGTGTCAATTGGACAAATACGCCCATAGTGACTCGGATGAATATCTCGGCTCCGAAAACTTGCGGTTCTCCCCGTCAACCCTCCAGGACCTAAACAACTCACTTTTCGCCCATGAACAGTTTGTGTCAATGGATTCGTTTGATCAAAAACTTGAGATAACGGGTATGTGCCAAAAAAGGTCTCATAAGTAGTTATTAATAAAATTGAAGTTGAAGTTGGAGTTACCAAAGTTTGGGGAGTCGGTTTCGATTGACGTATGAATACTCTACGAATAGTTTTTTGAACTGCATGTTGTAAACGACCAAGAGCCAATCCGAATTGATCTTGTAACAGATCCGCAACCGAACGAATACGTTTATTTTTCAAGTGATTCATATCGTCATCGTCAAGTATACCCGTTCCAAATTTCATTCCAATCAAATGATCCGTAGCGGCCAATACATCTCGTGGTAACAAGAATGTATTGTTCTGAGGAATATCAAGATTAAGTCTCCGATTCATATTTCGTCGACCAATCCTTCCTAATTCACATTTTTGTTGAAAAAATTTCTTTTGTAATTCCTCGCATAAGGACTCCGAAAATACCAGGTCCCCACCTACACAAGCAAATTGTTGATAAAACTCCAAAATAGCTTTTTCTTTTGACTCAATCCTCTTCTTCTCTTTAGCATTCGGGAAAGACAAGAAAATTTCAGGGTAGGAAACATTATCCAGAATTTCTCTTAGATTCGAACCCATAGCTGATGATAGAACTAGAATAGATATCTTTTGTTTTCTACTCACGCGAGCCCATATCCTTTCTTTTTTATCAATTGCTAATTCCGATCTCCCCCCCCAATCTGATATTATAGTGCCAGTGTAGATAGAAATTCCCTTATGATCTAATTCCGAGCGGTAGTAAATACCAGGACTTAGCAATATTTGATTGATCACAATTCGGTATATTCCATTTATAATAAAGGTTCCTAAGGAATTCATTATAGGAATGTTTCCGATAGAAATGGTTTGCTTTTGCACATCGAAACCAAAAATTAATCTCGCAGATACATATAATTCGGAAGTATAGGTGAGTGATTCATACACAGCATCTCTTTCTTTTATCGAGGGTTCTAGCAGTTGATATCCTTTCGCAAATAATTGAAATGCAATTTCGTGATCTGGATCTTTAATTGTTGGAAACTTGTCAAGTTCTTCTGCCAAGGCTTGATTAATGAACCTACAAAATCCCTCGAATTGGATCTGACTAAATCCGGGTATTGTGGACATTCCCTCGTTTCCATTCCGGAGCATCTTAATCTTAAGTTTCCTGTTTATCAAAGAAAAATTCCATTATCAGCTCACTCTTCATCAATCCCTATGGATCGATCTAGCAATCATGGAATCTATATTCTGTTTACTGAATCACATGAAATTCTAGGGAACTCCACATACGTATTTCATATATGTATTTCATACATATGAATAGAGACCATTTGGACGAAAGTTCGAGTTTGCCAGGGGTACAAATGAAATGAAAATGAATTGATAAAACATTCCTACAAAAAAAATTCTGCCACTTATACTTTATGTTATGATATTCTAATCAGATTGGATGGCAAAGATTTCTCATTTTATCTCCTTTCTATGAATGTAATAAAGCCGTAATATAATATACTAGAAAGTTTGACTTTACTTCGATTTAGAATAGCGTGCTTACTTTAATTTCTCAAAATAATTTGAGGGTTCTTTTTTATTTCGGATCGGAGTAGTATAATTGCTAGAAAATTCAGTATTTCATTGTGGAATTCTAAAATAAAGTAAGTCCCTTTTTTAAGTACATGCCAATCTAGTTATCCACCTCTCCCCATATCCATGCTTTTCTTTTATCGTAATTTCACTTGGGTACGCCAAGATAGTCAGGTTATACTCTATATCAGAGCAAATTTCCTTTTTTTATTCAAGATATTTAATTTAATACTTTGAAAAATTAAAGCATGATTCCCCATAGAGATATGTACATAAAGGGGATCTTTGGATAATAATGCTGTTCGGACCTAAAGTTTACCTATACACGGATTAAGCATAAAGCCATAATATTTTATTATGCCATTGAAGGGGGGGGAGATAATACCGATTTAAGAGTAGTTCACTACTGCAATAAAAAAAAGAGAATTCTAGTTAACGGTTCCAATTTATTCTGAATTTTGCAGCCTGTGAATAGAAATCCACTTTTTCTTCTTTTTCATCTCAATAGAAAGAAATGGGAAGTTTTATTGTGTTAACAATGTATGTTTTAAGATAGAATCTATCGAGGAGAATAATAGAAACTGGATCAAAAAAAGCAGGAATAGATTTTTTGAAAAAGATTGGAAAAAAGTAAGTAGAATTATATTCAAAATAAAAGGGGCTTTTCGTAAGAAAACGTGGATGAATACTTGCTGTTTTCTAGATTTTTGATCGGATTTTTTGGCGGCATGGCCAAGCGGTAAGGCAGGGGACTGCAAATCCTTTATCCCCAGTTCAAATCTGGGTGCCGCCTGATCAATAAAATACTTAGGTTTTTTTTATAGTGCTGATCGAATTCGATAAATTTTTACTTCGCATAAGTTCGGGCAAGAGAGTAACTGGGCCTGCCGATACTGGGTTTAGAGAAACCATACCATAGTTCTATCCTCAAACTAGGGTTAGGGTTTGTTTTGACGGTAGTGGCCAAAATGGTTATCAATAGGGGTGAGGTAGTGTTTCCTTATTCTTTTATTATATGAATTTGAATTGGTTCTTAATTGAGATTCGATTTGATAATTTTAAAATACGAGGATAAGATGTCAGAAATCTTGGTATCCAAAGAAAGGTCCCTAAGGGGCATTCTTTTTTTTTTTCAATCTAAGATTCAAGAAGGGACTCCACGAAAGAATATCAAGACTTACTAATTATTATACATTTTTTTATCGTACATCTTATGTTACCTACATACACTAAAGTAAGGACTACTTAATTCTAACGAGAATCAGATTAAATAGGTCGATCAAAAATCAATTTAGGAGTTGTATTATGGATAAAATCTCTTCATTCTTTCATAGAATGATACAAAGCAAGGCTGCAGGGTTTAGGTCAAAAATAAACATTAGGTAAGGTAGGTATCCAATAAATATTTATCTATCGATAATTTTATGGTATATTCGGGCGTCCTTTGCTTAAAAAAAAAAAAAAGAGTAACAAAAGGAATAAAAAATCTTCCTATTCCCGCTTCTTCTATTCAGGACATCATTCCCGTACTCTTTCTTTTTTAAGGAAAAAAGGGCTATAGTATCTCGTATTTTTAATGCTCTCTAATTCTACCAGAATTCCTATAAGAATTTGTTAGGAGTAAATTCCTTGAACTGATTGATCCATGGCCTTAGGGCGGAATCCCTTTTTGACTCTGTACCCTTGATTCCACTATGATTATTGATCAATAGTAGAATAATCCCTTCATAGAAATAGGAGACATAATTTAGATGGATATAGTAAGTCTCGCTTGGGCTGCTTTAATGGTAGTCTTTACATTTTCTCTTTCACTAGTAGTATGGGGAAGGAGTGGACTCTAGGGATACTACTAATTGATTAAGTAATCAAATTGTTGTATCAATTCTTTTCTTTAATGGATCATTTTGCATTAATCATTTTGTCAAACGTTATTCTTTAATCTTTTTCTTTAGTTTTGTTTCACTCCTGTAAGAAACTCTTGTATTGTAAGTTGTAATGTAAGAAAGAGCCATTATACCAATTCAGAATTTCTACTAGAAATGACGAATGGTTAAAAAAAGTTCTATACATAAGAAAATTAGACTTTCTTCCACGGAACTATTCACGGCATATCACACATTTTCCATTTCCTTTTACTTTTTACTATAGTCTATTCTTCATATTATTTTTCTTTCCTTCCATGGATTCTTTGGTCAAGAATTGTCTTAGATTTTTTTATTTTGACCTGATTGAAATTAAGTGGATGCAATGAAAAAAGAAATTGAATTAGACTACTTAACTATTTCAATCTACTAATCTATTCTATGTAGATTCAAAGATAATATAATAGAAAGAATCTAAAGTGTCGTAGAAAAAACTATATGTAGTTCTTTCTACCACACTTTAAGATTCCAACCAGATCCTTTCATTTAAGACTTGGATTTTTTTTATTTAATCCCTTTTTAATTTCTTCAATGATTAATTGGAATTCCAATTAATTATTTTGGCTGACTGTTTTTACATAAATAATAAGTAAAAAAGAAGTAGGAACTAGAATGAACAGTGCAGTAGCAATAAATGCGAGAATATTGACTTCCATAACCTCTTTATTTTTTATTTTCACAATAACTCGGGATGTAATCCCATGGAGAGGAAAAAGGGGTATCTTGTAAATTCAAGGGTAGGGCTTGCATTCTGATAATACTGAATCAATTCAATATTATGAATATCGGATCTATCAAATCAATTCATGGATGAGAGTTATATTTCACGGATGAGAGTTATATAGTATAACATAGGAAGATCCTCTATCCACACTAAGACCAAAATGGGTTTTTTGATTGGATTAGGAATTCCCTCTTTTTTAATCCTTTTCTACTTTTTCTTTTCTATATCTCTAACCCACGAGCTTTCTTAATCTTATACTTTCTTAATCTTATACAATTTCCCTTCCTTTTTCTTATAGTTATACATACAATTATGTATGTATTATATGACCAACTTTCACTTTCTATGGGTCACATAGACATCCAAATAAGCAGTAGAAGTGAGATGGGGAAAAGAGGTCTGAAATAAAAAGGGAATACGATTTATGTATGGATTCCGGTAAAATACCGGTACTCTATTCCATAAGAGTGGAATAGGAAATTAAGATGAGGATGGTATCATCATAAAGAAAGATAGAGTAATATAATATCCTAAATTCTACTAATCCACATATCGTATGTGTGTCTTTCTTTATCGATTGGGAGTAGTGAAAAAAAAATTCCTATATGCCCTCCCTCCCTCTTTAATGAGAGATGCAAAATAAAAAAGTGAAGTAAGGGTGCCCTGTGGGTATTTGATCTTGCTCCCTGCCCCTTTTTTTCATGGAAAAAGGAAATATCAATTTCTCCATTCATTGAACCCTAGTTCGGGACTGACGGGGCTCGAACCCGCAGCTTCCGCCTTGACAGGGCGGTGCTCTGACCAATTGAACTACAATCCCCGCGGGGTGTATGGCATACCCATTCTTAAATAGAACCATAAGAAGATTCGATTCGTCTTTCGTACTCTAAGAAATAGACGAATCATATACTACATACCCACATATTATATTATACGTGGGTATAGTGAGAGTGACATAACTAGTATGTCGTGATTTTTTATCACTAAAAATGGATAATAATCCAGCCTTCAATAAGAAAAACTCTTTTGTTTGTAAGAAAGGAATGAGAGAGATATGGATTAGAAAAAAAAATTTCCCTTTTTTCTTTATCTTTTATTTCTATAGATCAGACATTTTATTTTATGGAAGAAAAACAAAAGGATTTAGTTCATACTCACGAAGCCCTAGATTTTTGGTTTGGGCCGAGCTGGATTTGAACCAGCGTAGACATTGTCAACGAATTTACAGTCCGTCCCCATTAACCACTCGGGCATCGACCCAGGAAGAATTTATTCTAGGGTTTTTGCTAATCTATGATTAACCTCCTTTCATAATACTCCCTACCCCCAGGGGAAGTCGAATCCCCGCTGCCTCCTTGAAAGAGAGATGTCCTGAACCACTAGACGATAGGGGCATCACTAGACGATAGGGCCATATACAACCGCTCGTGATTATACTATAATCATAGTATGAGCAGTTTTTTGGAATTGTCAATATACTCGAAAAGTATAAATAGATCCAAAGCAAAGAGTTTTTCCAACTTTTCTGTTATGTTTTCATCTAGGATTTTTTTTAGTTGATCGTTATAGATTAATTCTCCGTGCTTCATTTAGTGTTCATACCAAAAATGCATCCATCCCGCACTAAGTCATAAAATTCTCTAAAAATATAGAGAAAGTTTCAAAAACAAAGAAAAAAAGTGAATCAATTTAGTAGAAAAGTACTCTATCAGATTCGAACCAACGACTTACGTCTTAGCACGAGATTACTCTACCACTAATTTAAAAAGCCCTTTATCGGATTTGAACCGATGACTTATGCCTTACCATGGCATTACTCTACCACTGAGTTAAAAGGGCTTTTTATTTAATTCAAAAATTAGCCACTTGGATTTCCCATTATGGGTCTACTGCATAATGTACATATTATATATATAATATATAGAGATAGAGAGAGAGACATTATGTAGAGATTGTATATGTATATATCGATATCTTGAGAGCTCAAAATAAAATTAATAAAAAAAAACATACCCTACATAACATATCCAACTCTTCTTGGTTCAGGGTTTTCCGTTTCCGAAGACTAGTAAAATAGGCGGATTCTGGAACCCCAAGGATTCAACGGTATATGGATATGGAAAATATAAGATTTCCGATCCTAGCGGGAAAAGGCGGGGAACAGATACCCAATAGGATATAGGATCCTTGGGAGGAACTTTTGGTAATGGCCTTGATCCTCTATGCTATTTTTTATGTGTTCTTAGTTCTATTGAACTTTTTGCATTCTTTTAAACAAGAATCTAATAAACTAGAATTGAGTCAGTGGAAAAAAGGAGAGAGAGGAAAGTGTTAAATGGAGAGAGTCGACTAATCAGAGACTTTTAGGATCTTCTTTACATCAGGTAAATCTGTCGGCCCTGTCCGTTTTTTTCTTTAAGTTACGACTCTTTGCTGCTTACTTCTATCAAGCCATAGGGAAAGTCTATGATGAATTTGGAAAACTCATCTCACTCTTACTCTATGGCTCGGACTTAATGGGGGAAGAAAACATCTTCCATAATTTCTTTTTTGTTCAATTCTGGACAAAAAAGAAAAGGAAAAAAGGAATTTATAGGGACAGTGTTACCCCCTATATCCCCTAGTTTATATTGTAGGAATAATAAAACAATTTAGCAGTCTGACACACTTACGTCCTTGCAAAGTAAATAATTATTATTGTAGTCGTAACCGTAGAATAGGATCCTAATCAAAATAAATACATTTGGTTCAGGCGCTATTAGCATGGTAAGAAAAGATTTTTTTTACAGACCAGAGGGGCTATCTAAATCCTAAAGTAAAGGCGAGCGATCGAAGTAGAAGTACCAACGGCTCAGTGTCATGAACCTTCTCCATCTGATTCAATAAGGGGGAATTAGCCTTCTTGTCAAATGGCTATCCTTGACAAAGGGTACCATTTATACCATAATCTACAATGTAGCGGGTATAGTTTAGTGGTAAAAGTGTGATTCGTTCTATTAATAACTGAATTTGAAATGATATACTTAAGGCATCCTTAAGTTTTTTATTTTTATATTCCGATGAAAACTTTAGTTCTTATAAAGGATTAAATCCTTTTCCTCTCAATAGCATATTGAGGAAGAATATACATTCTGGCGATTTGTATCCAAAGACTAATTTAAATTGCATCCAAAATAAAAATAGGATTATGAGTACAGAGTCGCGAAGCATAATTTTGCATTGGATTAAGTATTCCAATTTTGAAAATATGAGTAAAGGATCTATGGATGAAGATACAAAAAAGTTGATTTCCAATCGTAACTAAATCTTCTTAAAATAAGGAATAAGGAAGCCAAATAGCTAAAAAACGATAGTTTTGGTTTACTAGAACCATCCGCATATTGTTTCAGCTCGGTGGAAACCCAATTCTTTTCCTCAGGATCTCTTGAATGAAATTAGGGAACGAAGTAAGTAGATTAGATGAATTTAGATAGAATTTCTATCTCCTACTCTATAAGGATCATCTAGAAAGCGGAGAGCTTTGGTTCCATTCAAATAGAAAAGCTGACATAGATGTTAAGTGGTGAGAATATCCATAAAGGAGCCGAATGAAATCAAAATTTCATGTTCGGTTTTGAATTAGAGACGTTAAAAATAATCAACCAACGTCGACTATAACCCCTAGCCTTCCAAGCTAACGATGCGGGTTCGATTCCCGCTACCCGCTCCATTCTGTATAAAAGGAGTATTCTATTTGTCTAGACATGTTAGAGGCTTGTATTCAAGCCTTTTTTGTCCACCAGTTTCTGGTACTCCAGAGCGGAGTAGAGCAGTTTGGTAGCTCACGAGGCTCATAACCTTGAGGTCACGGGTTCGATTCCCGTCTCCGCACTTAGCAGTCTGTATAAAAGGACTATTCTATTTCTCTAGATATGTATGGTAGAGGGGCGTATCCAACCCTTTTTTATTCATTAGTTCCCGGCCCTAGAGGGCAAAATTGAGCAGTTTGCGAAGTCACTTGCCTTCAAAAAAAGAAGGCGCAAGGCCTCTCCCTACCCTGCAGAAAATAAAAATGAAACGAAAGGGACAGTCTACCTCTCCCTTCCCTTTAAAAAAAGTTTGCCCGTTGTTTGTCTCAGTTAATACCCAATTTTTGGAGCTCTGTTGGCGAGTTCTATTTCTGCCTCTGGAGCGCCCTCTTTTTTTGAGTGGGATGCAAAGGAAGGGTAAGATAGTAAGGGATACGGCACTAGACTAACACCTAATTAATACTTAATTTAATATAAGTAGTTAAACAGTTAACTAGACTAAACTTTTTATCATAGTACTTTGATAAATTAAGCGGGCGAGCGGCGGGAATCGAACCCGTATCTTCTCCTTGGCAAGGAGATATTTTACCATTGAACTACGCTCGCTACGGTATATATTTTATAGCGTATATCCGCCTGGGTCGACCTTCTATGTCTGGGTCGACCGTTTCATTTCATTTTCTATTATATTAGAGTTTTCCTTTTTTTATTATCTGTCAATGAATATTCTAATGGGAATGGAATTTCATAATACTGAAAGAGAAGAGCTAGCAATTCGGAACGCAAATTGCGTTTTAATACGTCTCACTATTCTAATTTTTTAGAAGAAATGGCCTTTATTATTTCTTTTTTATGGGGTTAATAAATATTAACCAAATTTCATTTAAGAAATGAGAGAATTCAGAATAGCTACGAGAAAGACTAGTCCAATCCATAATGATGTACCGGAAAATACAACATTTTTATTATTTGACCAACCATCAGGAGAAGCAAATACAAGGGGTACACTAATTACTAAGACTGAGGAAGTCGCAATTAATGCAAAAACAGCTAATTGGAAAGCAATAGTCATATTTCTAATCCTCCAAGCTACCATCAAATAAAGTTGACTACATATTTGATCCCTCACTTAAACCAAAATTGTAAAAAAATACAAGAAGTAGGAGGGGTTTAATCATGAATCCATTGATTCTTCTCTTTAATTCAAATTTATTACTTAAACCGCTTTTTTATTTGGATATGGGGGTGAGAAGAGATTATTTACTCTTTATTTCACAAGCGGGTATAGCGGATCCTGTATCCGTGTATACAGTATACAGAGATATATCGAAAAGGAACTTGTATCTGATATCTTTCTAGAGGCTAATAAATCTTTTTATTTTTTATATGGCTATGTTCTATTTGTAGGAGTAAAATAAGGATTAGGCTGTGGAGAGATGGCTGAGTGGTTGATAGCTCCGGTCTTGAAAACCGGTATAGTTCTAGGAACTATCGAGGGTTCGAATCCCTCTCTCTCCTTTTGCTTATTGAATACGTTTGTTTCTTTCATTTTTATTTATTTTTTTTTTCTGTCCCTTATCTTTCTTTCATAAAAAGGAATGAATGGCTCGGCTAGATGGAATAACCGAGCCAGAACAGAAAAAAAGTAGAACAGGTATAAATAAGAAAATCTTAGTTAAGAGGGTTCATGTAAAGAACAGGTTCCAAATCACGATCGATTCCCTTTTCAAAACCTGCTGCAGCAGCTCGGGCTCTTCCTGCATGCCATAAATGGCCCACAAAAAAGAAGAATCCTAGAACAAAATGAGAAGTTGATAACCAACTTCTAGGAGAGACATAATTAACTGCATTGATCTCGGTAGCTACGCCACCCACGGAATTTAAAGAGCCTAAAGGAGCGTGGGTCATATATTCTGCTGAGCGTCGTTCTTGCCAAGGTTGTATGTCTTTTTTCAACCTACTCAAGTCCAAACCGTTGGGGCCCCTTAGAGGTTCTAACCATGGAGCACGAAGGTCCCAAAAACGCATAGTTTCCCCTCCAAAGATAACCTCCCCAGTTGGGGAACGCATTAGATATTTACCTAAACCTGTGGGTCCTTGAGCGGATCCCACATTAGCTCCAAGACGCTGGTCTCTAACTAGAAAAGTAAATGCTTGAGCTTGAGAAGCTTCTGGCCCGGTGGGTCCATAAAACTCACTCGGATAAGCTGTATTATTGAACCATACAAAACAACAAGCGATAAAACCAAAGACAGATAAAGCAGCTAAACTATAAGACAAGTAAGCTTCTCCAGACCATACAAATGCACGGCGAGCCCATGCGAAGGGTTTGGTTAAAATATGCCAAATTCCGCCAAATACACAAATAAAACCCAACCATACATGCCCACCAATTATATCTTCTAAATCATCTACACTAACAATCCACCCTTCTCCACCAAAAGGAGATTTTAGTAAATAACCAAATATAACACTGGGACTAAGGGTCAAATTGGTAATTTTTCTTACATCTCCCCCCCCAGGGGCCCAGGTATCATATACACCGCCAAAATAAAGAGCCTTGAGTACTAGAAGAAAAGCACCTAGACCTAACAAAATTAAGTGAATACCCAAAATTGTAGTCATTTTATTTCTATCTTTCCAGACATAACCAAAGAATGGAAAAGATTCCTCAAGAGTCTCGGGTCCCAGAAGCGCGTGATAAATGCCACCGAAGCCTAAGACTGCGGAGGAAATTAGGTGAAGTACGCCAGATACAAAGTACGGAAAAGTATCTAGAACTTCCCCCCCTGGCCCTACTCCCCAACCTAGAGTAGCTAAGTGTGGAAGTAAAATCAACCCTTGTTCATACATGGGCTTTTCTGGTACGAAATGGGCCACTTCAAATAGGTTCATTGCTCCGGCCCAGAATACGATTAATCCGGCATGAGCTACATGAGCTCCAAGCAGTTTACCGGACAAATTGATAAGTCTGGCATTCCCAGCCCACCAAGCAAAGCCGGTGGTTTCTTGGTCACGACCAGCTAAAACGAAAGTTCCATTAAAGAGCGTTTCCACGTGGTAGAACCTCCTCAGGGAATATAAGATTTTCATGAGGCTGATCCTGAGCTGCCATCCACGCACGAATACCCTCGTTTAAAAGAATATTTTTGGTGTAGAAAGTCTCAAATTCAGGATCTTCCGCTGCACGGATTTCCTGGGAAACAAAGTCATAGGCACGTAAGTTCAGAGCCAAGCCAACTACGCCAATAGCACTCATCCATAAACCGGTGACGGGTACAAATAGCATAAAGAAATGTAACCAACGTTTATTGGAAAAAGCAACACCAAAGATTTGGGACCAAAAGCGGTTAGCAGTGACCATTGAATAAGTTTCTTCAGCTTGAGTTGGGTTAAAAGCACGGAAGGTATTTGCACCATCACCGTCCTCAAATAGAGTGTTTTCTACGGTCGCTCCATGAATAGCGCATAGCAGAGCCGCACCTAATACTCCGGCAACTCCCATCATATGAAATGGGTTCAACGTCCAATTATGAAATCCTTGGAAGAAAAGGATGAATCGAAATATCGCTGCTACGCCAAAACTCGGCGCAAAGAACCAACCAGATTGCCCCAGTGGATAAATAAGGAATACAGAAACAAAAACAGCAATTGGACCAGAGAATGAGATTGCATTATAAGGCCGCAATTGAACAGACCGAGCAAGTTCAAATTGGCGTAACATGAAACCTATTAGTGCAAAAGCCCCGTGGAGAGCTACAAAAGTCCATAGACCGCCTAATTGACACCAACGAGTAAAATCTCCTTGTGCTTCGGGCCCCCATAGTAGCAACAAAGAGTGTGCTAAACTATTGGCAGGGGTAGAAACTGCTGCGGTTAAGAAATTACAACCTTCCAAATAGGAACTAGCCAATCCATGGGTATACCAAGAAGTTACAAAAGTTGTCCCTGTAAACCAACCCCCTAAAGCGAAATAAGCACAAGGAAAGAGCAATAGGCCAGACCATCCTACAAAAACGAAACGGTCCCTTCGTAACCAGTCATCCATAGTATCAAATAGATCATTTTCTTCTTTAGGAATTCTACCAAGGGCTATAGTCATAGTGATCCTCCTATTCAATTACTTCAACCATTTCCGAGCACCTCATATCACTTTCCAAGGCATATGATAGTTTTATTATCTGTGGACGATTTCTTTCTCGTTCAATGCCCTTTTTCAATGGTCTCGAAGAGAGAAATTTCCCATTTTTATCTATGGAGTCACAGTCACAACCGAGGTCGTGGTAAATCCATGAATTTGATTCGATTTGTTTTTCTTATACTATTTATTTGTTTTTCTTATACTATAGAAATAGAAATAAATTGTTTTTCTTATACTATAGAAAGAAATAAACCTTTGAATTCAGCATTATTCCAAGACTCCTATTTCAAAGTCTATCTTTTAAGGGAAAAATGCAAATAAAAGTAACCCTTCTTTTCCCATTCCCTCTCTATTGCATGGGTGGAAGAACTAAAATAATAGAGGATTCTGAAAAAAAAAAATGGACCTTCGAAATCCAATTTTATGTGTAGCGCAAAGGAGTTGCGATTTCTTCTTATTCCTATAGAACATCTAGTAACAAGAATATGAAATCGTAAATAGCGAAAAATTCTTGTCTTGCGCGGTCTAAGTCTAAGGAAATAAAAAAAATTCGCTTATACAATTTCATCTACATCGAATTTATATATCAGAATAGCGGATAGAGGCATCATTAAAGGAGTCAGGTCTACTTACTTTATGCTTCTTTCCAATTTTATGGTGGATTTGATAAGAACCCTTTTTGCTTTCTTGATAAATAATCGACAAAAAAAGCGTTTTTTTTATATAACCTGCTTGTTTTATTATAATTATAACAAGTCCTATATGGAAATGCCCGCTAAAGAGAAAATCTATTTGATTGTCTCTCGGCCAATATCGATTTTTAGAAAGAAAAAACAAGAATTTTCTTCTTTTTTTATTAACATTAAGAAAAAAGAATATAATTAAAATGGAATTGGCAATATAATTTTTATAGACTTTTGAAAGAAAAAAAAGGGGTTTTTTGCAACCGTTATTTCTTATTTCTTGCCTATATCATATCACGGAAACCTTTCGCTTTGGAACGTGGAGAGATGGCTGAGTGGACTAAAGCGGCGGATTGCTAATCCGTTGTACAATTTTTTTGTACCGAGGGTTCGAATCCCTCTCTTTCCGCTCCCTTGGATCATTTGGGACTTTCGAATTGGAAAGAATTCTGACCCCCGGATTTTCTCATAGATAAATGTACGAAACAAATCCAATAAGAAAAAAAAAAACTGAATTTTTACTCCTCGCGTCCAGGATTCCGTCCTGGGTCATTAGATAAGAATCCAAAGATAAAGAGTGAAACAAAGAATATCACTACTGTATAAACAAAAAGTTTGAGAGTAAGCATTACATAATCTCCAAGATTTTTTTTTAAGGAATAGATTACCAGTTTTTCCTTACCACACGGATCCACTAGGATGGTTTTTTTTTATACCTAAAAATGCAAAAAAGAATTCTTGAAAAAAATTGCAAGAATTCTTTTATAATAAGCACTCTTATCAATAGCAAAAATAGGGTTAGGTGGTTAGGTATTGTGTAGGTACCTTTAGGTACCTGCTCAACCTAGGTGCAGGGGAGTAGAAAGGCTGATCCAAATTTATTGCTGTAGCTACCCATTCAATGTAGAAGAATTTAAATTTTAGAATCGAAGGTTCATAATATAAAAATATAAAACTTCTCGGCTTTTACCCATTTTAAAATTTTTTTGGAATGAACACATCATTCAATTTGGCATACAGAGTACTAAAGATTTCATCGAAAACTTACAGCAGCTTGCCAAACAAAGGCTAATAGAAAAAAGAATAGAGGTATAACAGGCATAATATCCACGATTGGATTGAAAATAGCATAAGCTTCGGGTAATTTGGCAAAGAAAAAACTAGTAGGATAAAGAACAGAATTAAAACAGATACAGGTTAAACTAAGTATATTAGGCATAACAAGCATTTCATTCTTGTAGAGTAAATAATTGGATTTTTCTTGAGTTATTTTTTTAAGGGAAAGAAGGAAAAGGCAGATTCAAAATCTTTTTTCTTCGGACTTTCCCAAACACAAAATACCTCCTTGTATTCGCACTCTCAAATGAGAGTGGAATAAATTCGACTTTCATATAATATCTTAATAGAATTCCATGTAATGATCAATGCATTTTTTTGATTCTATATTATCCGCATGTGTAGAATACTAGCAAGAGAATATCCCTCCTTTTTTATGTAATTGAAATGGTATTGACGAATAACAAATAAACATACTAGTGTTTATTAGTGTCGCATAAAACCCGAAATGGGGCGTGGCCAAGTGGTAAGGCAGCGGGTTTTGGTCCCGTTACTCGGAGGTTCGAATCCTTCCGTCCCAGATTGTTTCTGATGAAACAAACGGTGAAATCATATAGTATTCCGTACGAGACAAAAGTTTATTAAAGAGAATAATGATATCTTATTCTTTCTCAGAAAACATAATAAAGTCTTAAGTCCAGTCAAATTGACTATCTTTATTTTCATGAAAAAATGGGATCTATCAAGCACATTCAGGATATGCCTCTACTATAAAATCACTTAGTCATATTTTTTTCTTCCTTTTGGTATTCGAGTTGAAGAAGTACGAGAATTCTATAACTACCAAAAACTTTCAATCTTTTCATTGGAATAGTTTATTTAGTTATTATAGTTAATTGTTTTTGGTACTGAAAAAATATATTACTACTAGAATTCTAATTCTAGTAATTAAATTAATTAAACTTTTTTGGAGGTTGATAGTTTATTTATTGAGGAAGAGTCAATCCTTCTTTTCTCACTTCAAGATTGATCATCTCGAGCCATCCGTTGAGGGTGGAAATTTAAGAATAAATAAGTTTTAAGCAAACTTGTTTAGTCGTCTTTTTCAAACTATGTTTCATTCATATGATAGAATTTTAATATGGGTTTAAATAAATTGGATCTTGGCGGAGGCTTCCCGGATAAATACTTACTTTCTTTTATCCATATTGCTCCATAGATAGCAAGTTTTAATTAGTATAAAAAAACTAAACCAATGACTATTCATGATTCCATCCATATTGGATCAATTCTCTATACCACTTTGCAATGAAAAGAGGAATGTTTGTTATGGTAAAACTTCGTTTAAAACGATGTGGTAGAAAGCAACGTGCGACTTGAAGGACATGATCGATTGTGGATTTTGCTATCCATCATTTTCCATAGTAATGAAAATGCTCTTGGCTCGACATAGCCTGTTCTATTCGTTCCGAACCAAATTTGCGCTGGGTTTAAGTAACATAGTACACGATGGAGCTCGAGAGGACAGAATTTTTTTTATCAAGGGAAAGAATCTAGGGTTAGTGAAAACTAATAAATTAGGCCAACTTTGTCAGTCTATCCTTAATATAGAAATAAATCGAAAGGTTAAAATAAGAAGAAAGTCCAATAAAAGTATATCAGAATCAATCCCTCTTATTAGATTTCTATAGAAGAGATAAATGCTTTATCGAAGGAAATAAGAAAAAAGGGTATGTTGCTACTCTTTTGAAAGAAAAAAATAGGAATTCCCGAAGTAATGTCTAAACCCAAGGATTTCACAAATCAAAGATAAAGGATTCCAGAACAAGTAAACACAATTTTCAATTGTCTCAACAACAGAGTTGGATTAGAATAAGGAATAAAAGTCAATTCGTTCGAAATGAGACAAAGAAAAGAGTTTAAAGACGACTCAAAAATTTTGGAAGGATTTTGCCTTCGAAGTTTGTCAGGCAAAATTAGCCCACTTGAGTCATGAGTATAAATGAAATTTGTTTTTTCTGTAAGGAAATTAATGCACGTCATAGTCTAATTTCTATTATTATCGACAGAAATTCGAATCATTTTCTCGAGCCGTATGAGGAGAAAACCTCATATACGTTTCTAGGGGGGGGCGTTGTTTATCTACATCTATCCCAATAAGCTGTCTATCGAATCGTTGCAATTGATGTTCGATCTCGAAGAGAAGGAAGAGATCTTCAAAAAGTAGGTTTTTATGATCCGATAAAGAATCAAACTTGTTTAAATGTTCCAGCTATTCTCTATTTCCTTGAAAAGGGTGCTCAACCAACAAGAACTGTTTATGATATTTTAAGGAAGGCAGAATTCTTTAAAGAAAAAGAAAGAACTTTGAGTTAATTGAAGAACTAAATGAATCAAAAAATAGGATAGGAGAAGATTATTAGTATTCCTAGTTGTCTAATTATTTAGACACAATTTACCTCTTTTTTAATCCTATTTGGATTTATATTATATCGTGCCAATCCAACATAAGCCCCTATTTTATTTACTTTTTCTATCTAATTTGTTTTCTTACCATTGTATTTCCATTGACAAAGGTCTATTGAACAAATAGAATTTGTAGATAGATGGGTCTCTTTATCCTCACTCCATATTCAATTTTTCCGCCTACACTTCGCTCAAATGATAAGGGTGTTCCTCTTGCATGTATTCTCATACAATATAATATATATTTTTTATAATATATATTTTTTGTTAATAAAAATCGCTAAAAATAAGGAGAATTTGGCCATCGTGATTAGGGTCGCTCTTTTTTTAACTTTACTTTAGTGGAATTTCACCGGACCTGTTCGTTTTGGCATTTGAGTGTTTTTCATGGTCGATAAAAAAAATCTTTTGATGTCTTGCTAGTTCAATGTTTTGACAGAAGCGCGCGGTGTAATTCCATTGATTTTTGGATTTCGATCGTATCTAAGATCCTTTTTTTATCTGGGTTGCTAACTCAATGGTAGAGTACTCGGCTTTTAAGTGCGACTATGATCTTTTACACATTTGGATGAAACAACAAATTCGTCCAGACTCTTGGTAGAGTCTAGAAGACCACGACTGATCCTCAAAGGTAATGAATGGAAAAAATAGCATGTCGTAATAAAATCAATCTTTTTTGAATGGAATCCAAAATTACGATTTTCTGGGTCTAATGAATAAATGGATAGAGCCTGGCTCCAATTCTGGTAAAATAAAAAGCAACGAGCTGAACTTCCTAATTGGAATGATTCCCCGCTCTAATTAGACGTTAAAAATAGATTAGTGCCGGATGCGGGGAAAGGTTGGGTTTTCCTATGAGTGGACCCTTTATTTTTTCTTTTTTTTTTTAGAAATCCTAATTATTCTTGATTATGGATTGAATAAGGGATGTTATGGATTGAATGTGTAAAAGAAGCAGTATATTGATAAAGAGGCTGTATTCCAAAGTCAAAAGAGCGATTGGCCTGCAAAAATAAAAAACTTGTTCTGTTCTTTTTTTTTAATTAGAACAAACATAAACTAATTGGGTAGAAAAGGAGCAGAAAAAGATCTGTGGATTAGACTCCCTTTCTTTCCAGGGTTTGTATTAAAAATGCAACACCCTGTTCTGACCATATTGCACTATGTATCATCATTCGATAAACCGAGAAATGCTTCTTCTCTCTGATTCAAGTAGAAATACAAATGGAAAAATTCGAAGGGTATTCAGAAAAACATAAATCTCGTCAACAATACTTTGTCTACCCACTTCTCTTTCAGGAATATATTTATGCATTTGCCCACCATTATGGATTAAATGGTTCTGAACCTGTGGAAATAGTTGTTAGTTGTAATAACAAGAAATTTAGTTCACTACTTGTGAAACGTTTAATTATTCGAATGTATCAGCAGAATTTTTTGGATAACTCGGTTAATCATCCTAACCAAGATCGATTATTGGATTACAAAAATTATTTTTATTCTGAGTTTTATTCTCAGATTCTATCTGAAGGGTTTGCGATCGTTGTGGAAATCCCATTCTCGCTACGGGAATTTTTTTGTCTGAAAGAAAAAGAAATACCAAAGTTTCAGAATTTACGCTCTATTCATTCAATATTTCCCTTTTTAGAAGACAAATTTTTGCATTTGGATTATCTATCACATATAGAAATACCCTATCCTATCCATTTGGAAATCCTGGTTCAACTCCTTCAATACCGTATCCAAGATGTTCCATCTTTGCATTTATTGCGATTCTTTCTCAACTATTATTCGAATTGGAATAGTTTTATTACTTCAATGAAATCCATTTTTTTTTTTCAAAAAGAAAATAAAAGACTATTTCAATTCCTATATAACTCTTATGTATCAGAATATGAATTTTTTTTGTTGTTTCTTCGTAAACAATCTTCTTGCTTACCATTAGCATCTTCTGGAACTTTTCTGGAACGAATCCACTTTTCTAGGAAGATGGAACATTTTGGGATAATGTACCCTGGTTTTTCTCGGAAAACCCTATGGTTCTTTATGGATCCTCTTATGCATTATGTTCGATATCAAGGAAAGGCAATTCTTGCATCAAAAGGCACTTTTTTTTTGAAGAAGAAATGGAAATGCTACCTTATCAATTTCTGGCAATATTATTTCTGTTTTTGGACTCAGCCGCGAAGAATCCATATAAACCAATTAGCAAACTCTTGCTTCGATTTTATGGGGTACCTTTCAAGTGTACAAAAAAGTTCTTTGTTAGTAAGGAATCAAATGCTGGAGAATTCATTTCTAATAGATACTCGAATGAAAAAATTCGATACCATAGTCCCCGCTACTCTCCTCATAGGATACTTATCAAAAGCTCAATTTTGTACTGGATCGGGGCATCCTATTAGTAAACCCATTTGGACAGATTTATCAGATTGGGATATTCTTGATCGATTTGGTCGGATATGTAGAAATCTTTTTCATTATCATAGTGGATCTTCGAAAAAACGGACTTTGTATCGACTAAAGTATATACTTCGACTTTCATGTGCTAGAACTTTAGCTCGTAAACATAAAAGCACGGTACGAACTTTTATGCAACGATTGGGTTCGGCATTTTTAGAAGAATTTTTTATGGAAGAAGAGCAAGTTTTTTCTTTGATGTTCACCAAAACAACTCTTTTTTCTTTCTGTGGATCACACACTGAGCGTATTTGGTATTTGGATATTATACGTATCAATGACCTGGTCAACCCTCTTAATTAATCATTAGACGAAATTAAGAAACAGGAAAGGGTTGATAAATGATCAAGAAAAAACTTTTCTATTTTTCATTCTGAAATGTTCTTTTTATTATAATAAAGAGTAGGTGAATCAACTTACTAATTAAAAAAATTAGTAGAACTTCCTCTTTGGAATAGAAATTGGCTATTTCTACATAGGGAAAGTCGTGTGCAATGAAAAATGCAAGCACGATTTGGGGAGGGATTTTTCTCTATTGTAACAAGGAAGAATTATCTACTCCATCCGACTAGTTCCGGGTTCGAGTCCCGGGCAACCCATATAGAAAAGACCCATCAAAGTTTTTCACTTTGACTCACTTCATTTACAAATACAAAATTATTGGTTTGGTTAATTTAGTTATATGGATAGCTAATCTTTGGGCTGACTTGGTTGACATTGGTATATAGTCTATGTTATACTGTTAAATAACAAGCCTTCTATTATCTATATTCTAGTTAATACGTGTGCTTGGGAGTCCTTGCAATTTGAATAAACCAAGATCTTACCATGACTGCAATTTTAGAGAGACGCGAAAGTACAAGCCTGTGGGGTCGCTTCTGCAACTGGATAACTAGCACTGAAAATCGTCTTTACATCGGATGGTTCGGTGTTTTGATGATCCCTACCTTATTGACCGCAACTTCTGTATTTATTATCGCCTTCATCGCTGCCCCTCCAGTAGATATTGATGGTATTCGTGAGCCTGTTTCTGGTTCTTTACTTTATGGAAACAATATTATCTCTGGTGCTATTATCCCTACTTCTGCGGCGATCGGATTGCACTTTTACCCAATTTGGGAAGCTGCATCTGTTGATGAGTGGTTATACAATGGTGGTCCTTATGAGCTAATTGTTCTACACTTCTTACTTGGTGTAGCTTGTTATATGGGTCGTGAGTGGGAACTTAGTTTCCGTCTGGGTATGCGTCCTTGGATTGCTGTTGCATATTCAGCTCCTGTTGCAGCTGCTACTGCTGTTTTCTTGATTTACCCTATTGGTCAAGGAAGCTTTTCTGATGGTATGCCTTTAGGAATCTCTGGTACTTTCAACTTTATGATTGTATTCCAGGCAGAGCACAACATCCTTATGCATCCATTCCACATGTTAGGTGTAGCTGGTGTATTCGGCGGTTCCCTATTCAGTGCTATGCATGGTTCCTTGGTAACCTCTAGTTTGATCAGGGAAACTACTGAAAATGAATCCGCTAATGAGGGTTACAAATTTGGTCAAGAGGAAGAAACTTATAATATTGTGGCTGCTCATGGTTATTTTGGCCGATTAATCTTCCAATATGCTAGTTTCAACAACTCTCGTTCTTTACACTTCTTCTTGGCTGCTTGGCCTGTAGTAGGAATCTGGTTCACTGCTTTAGGTATTAGTACTATGGCTTTCAACCTAAATGGTTTCAATTTCAACCAATCTGTAGTTGATAGTCAAGGTCGCGTTATTAATACTTGGGCTGATATCATCAACCGTGCTAACCTTGGTATGGAAGTAATGCACGAACGTAATGCTCACAACTTCCCTCTAGACTTAGCTGCTGTTGAAGTTCCATCTATTAATGGATAAGGTTTTTCTGCTAACATATAAGAATTTTTGAAGACAGAAATACCCAATATCTTGTTCTAGCAAGATATTGGGTATTTCTGTCTTTATTTTGAATCTTTTTTTCTTCTTAATCTTTCTATTCAGAATTCAGTTAACGACGAGATTTAGTATCCTTTCTTGCATTTTCATAACTCGTGAAATGCCGAGTAGGCACGAATTCCCCCAATTTGCGACCTACCATAGGATTTGTTATGTAAATAGGTATATGTTCCTTTCCATTATGAATCGCGATTGTATGGCCAACCATTGTGGGTAGAATGCTAGATGCCCGGGACCACGTTACTATTGTTTCTTTCTCCTCCTTCATATTGACCTTTTCTATCTTTGCCAATAAATGATGAGCTACAAAAGGATTCGTTTTTTTTCGTGTCACAGCTGATTACTCCTTTTTTCCTTTTTAAAGAGTGGCATTCTATGTCCAATATCTCGATCGAAGTACGGAGGTCAGAATAAATAGAATAATGATCAATGGAAAAAAGAAAAAAATCCTTTAGCTGGATAAGGGGCGGATGTAGCCAAGTGGATCAAGGCAGTGGATTGTGAATCCACCATGCGCGGGTTCAATTCCCGTCGTTCGCCCATCGCATTATTGCAAATTCCAAAAATGCAATTTTCCATATTCCTAGTTACGTATTTACTTACGGCGACGAAGAATAAAACTATCGCTATATTTTTTCCTTTTCCTAGTTCTTCTTCCAAGCGCAGGATAACCCCAAGGGGTTGTGGGTTTTTTTCTACCAATGGGAGCTTTCCCTTCACCGCCCCCATGGGGGTGGTCCACAGGGTTCATAACTACCCCTCTTACTACGGGGCGTTTACCTAGCCAACACTTAGATCCGGCTCTACCCAAACTTTTTTGGTTCACCCCAACATTACCCACTTGTCCGACTGTTGCTAAGCAGTTTTGGGATACTAAACGGACCTCCCCAGATGGTAATCTTAAAGTGGCCGATTTACCCTCTTTTGCAATGAGTTTCGCTACAGCACCTGCTGCTCTAGCTAATTGCCCACCCCTTCCACGTGTGATTTCTATGTTATGCATGGCCGTGCCTAAGGGCATATCGGTTGAAGTAGATTCTTCTTTTCTCTCAAAAAACCCCTTCCCAAACTGTACAAGCTTCTTCCAAAGCATACGGCTTTCTAGATGTATATGACGATCTCTAGACAGATGGATCTTATATGAATCATATGATGAAGTACCACATGAGTGGATATATAGGAAAGGAATCCAAATCTGCCGAATCGCTCATGTTATGATCTTCTACATCCTAGGTCTCTGCGTTCCGTCATCTGGCTTATGTTCTTCATGTAGCATTCAGATCGAATGACTCTATGAAATTACGTCGATACTTCCACATATTATGGGTAACGTAGGAGACATCCCTATTTTCCCCCGGGGGTCTTAATTACCACTGCTTAGCTTTCAATTTGCCTCTGACCATCAAATTAAATGTGAATAACCCGTCCTCCTCTCTTTGAAACAAGGGGCGCTTCCGGTTCTGTGCGTGCTTCAAACAATTTTGTCTTCTCCATATTACCATATCTCTAGAGCCAATAATTTTCTATGAGGAACTACTGAACTCAATCACTTGCTGCCGTTACTCAACAGTTTTCTGTTGAGGTCTATCCCGTAGAGGTAGTCAAATTGGATCAGTGATCGATTTCTAGGTTTCGTCGTAAACCTAATTGGTTACTTCCAATTACGTAAATCAATAGTTCAAACCGCACTCAAAGGTAGGGCATTTCCCATTGATATAGGAACTTTTGTACCAGAAACAATAGTATCTCCAATTATAGCCCCTCTGGGATGTAAAATATATCTCTTCTCACCATCCCCATAGTGTATGAGACAAATGTATGCATTTCGATTAGGGTCGTATTCTATGGTTACGATTCTACCAGATATGTCTTTTTGATTCCGTCGAAAATCTATTTTACGGTATAGGCGCTTATGACCTCCCCCTCTATGCCTTGCGGTAATGATTCCTCTGGAATTACGACCTTTACCACAACGGTGCCGTCCATGGATCAAATTATTTCGTGGATTGGATTTCACTTGCCTGTCTACGGTTCCCTTGCGTGTGCTCGGGATAGGTGTTTTGTATAAATGTTTCGCCGTATTATTAAGTATTCTCCTTTAGTTTTTTTCTCTATCTAGAAGTGGAATAGAATAACCCGGTTGAAGGGTAATGATCATACGTCTGTAATGCATTGTATGGCCCAGAATAGGTCCTATTCTTCTACCTT
>NW_028261057.1:20000-34682 GCF_056163025.1 Triticum urartu | reverse complement strand
AATGCACCAGAATTCTTGGAGAATATTCAAATACCACAAAGAGCCAGCTATATTAGGGTAATTATGTTAGAATTAAGCCGGATAGCTTCTCACTTGCTATGGCTTGGACCTTTTATGGCGGATCTCGGCGCACAGACTCCTTTTTTCTATATTTTTAGAGAGAGAGAATTAATATATGATCTATTTGAAGCTGCTACAGGTATGCGAATGATGCACAATTACTTTCGCATCGGAGGAGTAGCCGCCGATCTACCTTATGGATGGATCGATAAATGTTTAGATTTCTGTGATTATTTTTTACGCGGAGTTGTTGAATATCAACAACTTATTACACAGAATCCAATTTTTTTAGAGCGAGTTGAAGGAGTAGGTTTTATTAGCGGAGAAGAAGCAGTAAATTGGGGCTTATCGGGACCGATGTTACGAGCTTCTGGAATACAATGGGATCTTCGTAAAGTAGATCCTTATGAGTCTTACAACCAATTTGATTGGAAAGTCCAATGGCAAAAAGAAGGGGATTCGTTAGCTCGCTATTTAGTACGAATTGGTGAAATGAGGGAATCCATCAAAATAATTCAACAAGCTGTAGAAAAAATTCCTGGAGGACCTTATGAAAATTTAGAAGTCCGACGCTTTAAGAAAGAAAATAATTCTGAATGGAATGATTTTGAGTATAAATTTCTTGGTAAAAAACCTTCGCCCAATTTTGAATTGTCAAGACAAGAGCTTTATGTAAGAGTAGAAGCCCCAAAAGGTGAATTAGGGATTTATCTAGTAGGAGATGATAGCCTTTTCCCCTGGAGATGGAAAATCCGTCCACCCGGGTTTATTAATTTGCAAATTCTTCCTCAGCTAGTTAAAAAAATGAAATTGGCTGATATCATGACGATATTAGGTAGTATAGATATCATTATGGGGGAAGTTGATCGTTGAAATGATAATAGATAGGGTAGAGGTAGAAACTATCAATTCTTTTTCGAAATTGGAATTATTAAAAGAAGTCTATGGACTGATATCGATTCTACCCATTTTGACCCTCCTTTTGGGAATAACAATAGAGGTACTCGTAATTGTGTGGTTAGAAAGAGAAATATCTGCGTCGATACAACAACGTATTGGTCCTGAATATGCTGGCCCCCTGGGCCTGCTTCAAGCTATAGCAGATGGGACTAAGCTACTTTTTAAAGAAGATATTCTGCCATCCCGAGGAGATATTTCTTTATTTAGCATTGGACCCTCTATAGCAGTCATATCAGTTTTATTAAGTTTTTTAGTTATCCCTTTGGGATATCATTTTGTTTTAGCCGATCTTAGTATTGGTGTTTTTTTATGGATTGCCATTTCAAGTATAGCTCCTATTGGTCTTCTTATGGCAGGATATAGCTCAAATAATAAATATTCTTTTTCAGGCGGTCTACGAGCTGCTGCTCAATCCATTAGTTATGAAATACCATTAACTTTTTGTGTGCTAGCAATATCTCTACGTGTGATTCGTTAAAATAGATCTTTTTCCTATAAAATCCATTAACTATTTATATTCCTTTTCTTATTTAGTATTTGGGTTGGTAAGTTAAACTAGATAGCTATATGAGTGAAACAAAACAGCTTATAAATTTGTAGTAAAAAGAAAAAATCTCATTTCCTACGTACAAGAAAAAAGTGGAAGTAAACATAAGCAGTGTAAACTCTTTATCCCAAGGTTGATATTTTTTAATTAGTCATCATATCTTGAAGCGGCCAAGAATAAAGGATTCACGATATGGAATTCCATTACTAGAATACTCCTAGTTATTACTATAACTTAATAATCCATAAGAAGAATCCACCAAAAGTTAGTGAAGGGTTAGGAACACTAAAGTACATAAAGGATTAGTAATGGAAAATCTAAAACATTAGAGATTTTTGCCCATAAAAGGAATCATAATAAGGACTTGCAATTTGTAGAAATTATCAAGTAGTACTTTCTTCGGATTCCGATCCAGAGTATGTTCCCATTCACTTGTTAAGGAAATGGCTATCAAGAACGAATTAACCCTTTATCCATTTTTTCTTTTTAAATACCCCCTCCCTGGGGAAAGAAGAATAGTAAAAAAGATATGGAGTGCACTAGAAAAAATTTTCATTATTTCCTTCCTCTATCCATATTCATGCAGAATTGCTCATGAACTAATACCCAACTCTTTCCATTTATTAATTGAATTCCTATAACAAGTAACAAGTGTTTTATTCCAAGATTAAGTTATTACTGAACAAAGAAAAATTTTCATTATATTATAAAGGATGAGATCAATTCGGAAGCGCTTTTTCTTATTCTAGCAGACGGAATTCCTTTGGTCTAATTTAGGACTTTCAAATCTATTTTATTTTATCTAATTCTATCTACGCCCCCGGGGCTAGGAACAAAACAGTCCTTTCCTTTTTCTGATCATAGAGAAGCCGTATGAAGCTAAGGTTTCATGTACGGTTTTGAAATAGCGGTGGGAACTGTGATGTTATCACCGACTATGATTATCTAACAGTTCAAGTACAGTTGATATAGTTGAAGCACAGTCAAAATACGGTTTTTTTGGATGGAATATTTGGCGTCAGCCTATAGGTTTTCTGGTTTTTTTAATTTCTTCTTTGGCAGAATGTGAAAGATTACCCTTTGATTTACCAGAAGCGGAGGAAGAATTAGTAGCAGGTTACCAAACTGAATATTCCGGTATCAAATATGGTTTATTTTATCTTGTTTCTTACCTAAATTTATTAGTTTCTTCTTTATTTGTAACAGTTCTCTACTTGGGCGGGTGGAATTTATCTATTCCCTATATATCCTTTTTTGATTTTTTCCAAATGAATAAAGCAGTTGGAATTTTGGAAATGACAATGGGTATATTTATTACATTAACTAAAGCTTATTTATTTCTCTTCATTTCTATCACAATAAGATGGACTTTACCGAGGATGAGAATGGATCAGTTATTAAATCTTGGATGGAAATTTCTTTTACCTATTTCCCTGGGCAATCTCTTATTAACAACCTCTTCTCAACTTGTTTCACTATAAATAAGATAATACAATAATAGTAAGAATATTTTCAACACAAAAGCTCTCTCAAACAAGAGAAAGAAACATATCTTTTTCATAGATATTTAGAATGAATATGTTCCCTATGGTAACTGGGTTCATGAGTTATGGTCAACAAACAATACGTGCTACAAGGTACATAGGTCAAAGTTTCATAACTACCTTATCCCACACAAATCGTTTACCTATAACGATTCACTACCCTTATGAAAAATCAATTACACCAGAGCGTTTCCGAGGGCGAATCCACTTTGAATTTGATAAATGTATTGCTTGTGAAGTATGTGTTCGCGTATGTCCGATAGATTTACCCGTTGTGGATTGGAGATTTGAAAAGGATATTAAAAGAAAACAATTGCTTAATTATAGTATTGATTTCGGAGTTTGTATATTTTGTGGCAATTGTGTTGAGTACTGTCCAACAAGCTGTTTATCAATGACTGAAGAATATGAACTTTCTACCTATGATCGTCATGAATTGAATTACAATCAAATTGCTTTAAGTCGGTTACCAATCTCCATAATGGGAGATTACACAATTCAAACAATTAGGAATTCGTCTGAAAGTAAAATAAACAAAGAAAAATCTTCGAATTCAAGAACGATTACTGATTACTAAACTTTGATTTTGTCTTTCTGTTATAAAAATCTAATAATTCTTTATTAAACTTTAAAATTAAACTATAAAGAAAAACGAAAAACTACTGCTTATTGGAAATTATTTCTTATTTTAAATCAGACTAGATTTTCGTGATATAATATAATTTATAACTATAAGTTTATACACAAAAAAATACCCTAATCCTTTTTTCCTTCCTTGAATCCTTTAGTTTTAGTCAGTTCATGAAAAATTTTATACTATTAATTTCTTTTTATCCATAATGGATTTACCTGGACCAATACATGAGATTCTTATGCTATTTGGGGGATTTGTTCTTCTACTAGGGGGTCTAGGAGTAGTATTACTTACCAACCCCATTTATTCTGCCTTTTCGCTGGGATTAGTTCTTGTTTGTATATCCTTATTCTATTTTTTATTAAATTCCTACTTTGTAGCTGTCGCACAACTTCTTATTTATGTGGGAGCCATAAATGTCTTGATCATATTCGCTGTAATGTTCGTAAATGGCTCAGAATGGTCTAAAGATAAGAATTATTGGACTATTGGAGATGGGTTCACTTCACTCGTTTGTATAACTATTGTTTTTTCACTAATGACTACTATCCCAGATACGTCGTGGTATGGAATTCTTTGGACTACAAGATCAAACCAAATAGTAGAACAGGGTCTCATAAATAATGTTCAACAAATTGGAATTCATTTAGCAACCGATTTTTATCTTCCGTTTGAACTCATTTCCATAATTCTTCTAGTTTCTTTAATAGGTGCAATTACTATGGCTCGGCAATAAGAAAACTTAGAAAAAGTACAAATTATAAGAATTGCAAATCTAAAATAAATAACTAAAGAATCACAATTTTGATTTAGTAAAATCCATCTACTGCCAACAAATACCTCCTTTTTTTTTTTTTTTTTTTTCTTTTGTTGTGTAATTGTTCTATTGTAATTAATTGAATCGGTTCAATTCTTGCCCTCATATTGAAATGAATCGAGATTGATAAGGAGTTAGTTAATGATGTTTGAGCATGTACTTTTTTTGAGTGTCTATTTATTTTCGATTGGTATCTATGGATTGATCACAAGCCGAAACATGGTTAGAGCTCTAATATGTCTTGAACTTATACTGAATTCAATTAATCTAAATCTCGTAACATTTTCTGATCTATTTGATAGTCGCCAATTAAAAGGAGATATTTTCGCAATTTTTGTTATAGCCCTTGCAGCTGCTGAAGCCGCTATTGGACTATCCATTCTTTCTTCCATCCATCGTAATAGGAAATCCACTCGTATCAATCAATCTAATTTATTGAATAATTAGACTTTTGAATAATTAGACATAGAATCCTCTAAACAAAGGCGCACATATTAAAATAAATAGAAATCAATACTATTTTCTTAGTATTATTTGAGAATATCCATTTTTTTTAGTAGATTATTGCATAGTATTCTTTTTCACTTAAATGAATTTTTGTATTTGTAATTCATTGATATTGCAATTTGAATATTGCAATAATTTATATTGAAAAGACGATAGCCAATTTATTGGCTAATTCGAATTCGTCTGTACAATTCGTAAAATTCTTTCTTATTTCTTATTTATTGTTGAAATCCAAAATTAAAGTCTCTTGGCTCTCTTCACGCTTTCTCACAAACAGATTAAAAAATAGATTTTTTTTTTTGAAGTTTGGATAAACCATTGCTTCGTCTGGTGTCTACAATACATATGACTCATTATAGTACTAATTTCATTTTTACCAGATCGAAAAATTTTATGTTGAAAAGAAAAATTTATAGATCCAATGTCACATTCCGTAAAAATTTACGATACATGTATAGGATGCACTCAATGTGTACGAGCTTGTCCAACAGATGTATTAGAAATGATACCCTGGGATGGATGTAAAGCCAAGCAAATTGCTTCCGCGCCGAGAACCGAAGATTGTGTGGGTTGTAAGAGATGTGAATCTGCCTGCCCGACAGATTTTTTAAGTGTCCGCGTTTATTTAGGGCCTGAAACAACACGTAGCATGGCTCTATCTTATTGATACGTTACAAAAAACTTCACTCGAATCGTCTGATTCCTCTTTACCGAAGAAGCCTGTGCTCGAAATAATCGAGCACGGGCTTTTCTGGTCAAAACGTATCTTGTCTTTATCACTTTATCATGAGTTATTTTCCTTGGTTAACAATACTTGTTGTTTTGCCGATATTTGCAGGTTCATTAATTTTCTTTTTACCTCATAAGGGAAACAAAGTCGTTAGGTGGTATACTATATCTATTTGTTTATTAGAATTCCTTCTAATGACTTATGCGTTCTGTTATCATTTCCAACTGGAGGATCCCTTAATCCAATTAAAGGAGGATTATAAATGGATAGATGTCTTCGATTTCCACTGGAGATTGGGAATCGATGGACTTTCATTAGGATCTATTTTATTGACAGGATTTATCACTACTTTAGCTACTTTAGCAGCTTGGCCAATTACACGGAATTCGCGATTATTCTATTTCCTGATGCTCGCAATGTATAGTGGTCAAATAGGATTATTTTCTTCGCGAGACCTTTTACTTTTTTTTATCATGTGGGAGTTAGAATTAATTCCTGTTTACTTACTTTTATCCATGTGGGGGGGGAAGAGGCGTCTATATTCAGCTACAAAGTTTATTTTGTATACTGCAGGCGGTTCCATTTTTTTCTTAATCGGAGTTCTGGGTATGGGCTTATATGGTTCCAACGAACCAGGATTAGATTTGGAAAGATTAATTAATCAATCATACCCTGCAACCTTGGAAATACTTTTATATTTTGGCTTCCTTATTGCTTATGCTGTCAAATTGCCGATTATACCCCTACATACGTGGTTACCAGATACCCATGGGGAAGCACATTATAGTACATGTATGCTTTTAGCGGGAATATTATTAAAGATGGGAGCATATGGATTGATTCGGATCAACATGGAATTGTTACCTCATGCTCATTATCTATTTTCGCCCTGGTTAGTAATAATAGGAGCGATCCAAATAATCTATGCAGCTTCAACTTCTCTTGGTCAACGAAATTTCAAAAAAAGAATAGCTTATTCCTCTGTATCTCACATGGGTTTCATAATTATAGGAATTGGTTCCATAACCAACATTGGACTCAATGGAGCTATTTTACAAATATTATCCCATGGATTTATTGGTGCTACACTTTTTTTCTTGGCAGGAACCGCTTCTGATAGAATGCGTCTTGTTTATCTCGAAGAACTGGGGGGAATATCTATCCCAATGCCTAAAATTTTTACCATGTTTAGTAGCTTTTCAATGGCTTCTCTTGCCTTACCAGGAATGAGTGGTTTTGTCGCAGAATTAGTAGTATTTTTTGGACTAATTACTAGTCCAAAATTTCTGTTAATGCCAAAAACACTAATTACTTTTGTAATGGCAATTGGAATGATATTAACTCCTATTTATTTATTATCTATGTTACGCCAGATGTTCTATGGATACAAGCTATTTAATGTTCCAAACGCAAATTTTGTGGATTCTGGACCACGAGAACTCTTTATTTTAATCTGTATCTTTTTACCAGTAATAGGAATTGGTATTTATCCAGATTTTGTTCTCTCCCTATCCGTTGACAGGGTAGAGGCTCTCTTATCCAATTATTATCCTAAATAGGTTTGCTTTTTTTTACTCGTCTGCTCTATTAATGCAGAAATAAGTAAAAAAGTATATAATGCAGAAATAAGTAAAAAAGTATAATTAGATCTATCTCGAATTTTTGAGAACCCTTTGATAAGGCGTTCAAGGGGTTCTCAAATAAAACATAAAAGTAAAAACCTTCATTTCATGAAGGTTTTATTTTATGTAATCATTTAGGTGTTAATGTAAACGAACCATAACTATGTAAGCCTATTCCTAATAGATTTATACCAAAATAACAAATCCAAATTATAAGAAATCCTATCAAAGCTATAAGTGCAGAATTCGTACCCTTCCAATTTGGATTTGTTCTACTATGTAAATAAATTGCGAATATGGTCCAAGTAATAAATGCCCAAGTTTCCTTAGGATCCCAATTCCAATAGGATCCCCAGGCCTCATTAGCCCATACTGCTCCACAAAGAATACCTACGGTTAAAAGGGTAAATCCTAGGCTAATGACACGATAACTCCAAGAATCCAAACGCTCCGTTAATTGATATTTGTAATAATTTGGAAATGAAGGGACAGAGGTTCTTTTTAAAGCACTTCTTTTTGCATAAAAATATTTAATATCACTAAAGAAAAATGTTTTATTTAAAACATTTTTTTTCTTTTTAGAAAAGAAATGGAAATTATTTCGAAATCTAATGATTAGAATAGCGGCAGATAATAAGGATCCGCACAAAAGAGTTGCATAGCTTAATAACATCATACTGACATGCATCATTAACCACTGAGATTGTAGAGCAGGTACTAGTATCGTGGATTGATGCATTTCAGTTAAAAGACCCGATGTGGCAAAGCCTTGCGTTAAAATAGTACTTGGCGTAGTTATTGTGCTTAAATCATTTTTAGAGTTCTGTATTTTAGGAATGGTATGAAGAATATACAGGGCCCATGAAAGGAAGATCAATGACTCATATAAATTACTTAATGGAAAATGTCCCGAGGAAGCCCAACGAGAAACTAAGAATCCTGTTATAGAGAAAAAAGTAACTATCATTCCTTTTTCTGACGAATCGCGTAATCCTCCAAGTTCACGAACTAATAAGGTTATAAAATGAATCGTAATCACAATTGAAATCGTTGAGAAAGAGATATGAGTTAGTATATGTTCTAAAGTTGCAAATAGCATAAGGGGAAGGTCCCATTACAAAATTGTAAATTTCGAATTGATTTCTAATCTATTGTATTCTTTTTCAAGAATGCCGCCACTCGGATTCGAACCGAGATGCTTGAGCACTGCTTCCTAAGAGCAGCGTGTCTACCAATTTCACCATGGCGGCTAACTTCAAATAATAGGTAACTTAAAAGAATAATAGCTATTATCTTGGGAATCGTCGATATTGGGAAAGTCCATAAAATTTAGGAACATTAGAGTTTTCATTAAAATAGACTTCGTTTGGTAGTATCGTTTCCATTTTTTTTTTTTACAATAAACTCTTGCTTTGCCCAATAGAAACACAAACACTGCTTGAAAGAGTTGGAACTTCTTTTTTCTAACTTGCAATTATAGAACTAATTTTTTCTAATTAATTTCCCCTTTACATTTTGAAAATTCTTTCAATACAATGAAAAAAATCCAAAAGGGTTTCTATTTAATGATGAAATTAAAATAAAATGGATAAATAGAAAAGGCTTTTTGGATTTTTTAAAAATTTCTAGAATGAAAGTCTTTATGCTCTTATTAATAAGATTTACTAACCTTATGATTTTGGAGAAGATAGGTGGAAGTTGTAAGTCCTATTGTAAGAATACTCCACTTTTCATAATTTTCCTAATAGAATATGAGGATTCTATTAGGAAAATTATGAAAAGTTCATTGATAGGAAAAGAATACTTAGCACACAGTATACCAAACAAAACTTTTTTTTTCTTGTATATATAAGATAAGAGGGGTTTTTTGTTCTAAGAATATTGTACCGAGTAATTCGACACATAAAAGTACATTCAAAGAAGAATCCAAATTATTAAATAATTGGAATTCTTTTTTGATAAGTCAATTCATATTATTCCAAAATCTTATTATTTGTTTGTTGCCCAGAAAAACCCTTTGGTTTTGGATGCTCATTACCGCTCGAAAATGATCTTGATTTTACTAAAGAATAAGATTGTACTATGGAAAAATAAGTCTTTTTCTTCCAAATATTTTTACGAATACGCTTTTTTGACATTGAAGTACGTTTTTTTGGAACTGCCATTCAAAAAGGAAATTACTTTTTTCTAGTTGTATGTGAAAGACATCTATTGCTGCAAATCAATCCTTCTTTCTTCTTTTTATTAGTATTTATACTTAGATACTGAAAGATACTTAAATTTTGAATTATTTTTTACTTCATTTTGTCTAATGCGGATAAGACAACAAGAATTTTTTAACATTTTTTCTTTATATATTTTATACTTTTTTTTTAATAATATAGAATATATAGAAGGGTTTCTCATTTAAATCTATTTATATCTATTTATATATCAAGTATACTCCATATATAGATATATGGTATGGAAGCCTATCCCCCATATAAGATAAGACGGGGGGATAAAAAGAAGGGAAAATGAAAATAGTTAATTAAGTTCAGAATGGTATTCCATAAAGGAAAGGAATTCCAATCAAAACAAAAAATACTGAGTCTCTTAAACAAGACATTCTAAAACTTAGGTAATTTATAGTCATTAGAATTTTAGTTCTATATGAAGTAAGGACTATTCGATAATTTCTTATAAACATAGGTTTTCATTGGAATTCACTCAATCAGTTAATTATGGAACAAGAGAGCTGTTTCATCTTTGTTTTAAAGAAATATAAAAATGAATTATGAATAGAAAGTAAAATGATTCCACTTTTTTTTTTTTATTTTTATAAATATCTTTATTTAGTTAATAAAATAACTTCGTTACCTAGTTATTTTATTAACTTTTTTAATTTAACCAACTAAACCCATTCTTAATTTTTAATTATTTCAATGAGATAAATTTTGGAAAAATTAAGAATTTCAGTATTTTTTCTTATTCTTTTTATTTATTCTTTCAGAAAGAGATAAGAATTGGTTTGGTGAATCGGAAACAATTTTATAGAAAAATTGAAGTAAAAATTGAAGTAAAAATTGCAATTTCTTTTCTTATGGAACATACATATCAATATGCATGGGTAATCCCTCTTCTCCCACTTCCAGTTATTATGTCAATGGGATTTGGCCTTATTCTTATTCCGACAGCAACAAAAAATCTTCGTCGCATATGGGCTTTTCCTAGTGTTTTACTCTTAAGTATAGCTATGGTATTCTCAGTTCAACTGTCTATTCAACAAATAAATGGAAGTTCGATCTATCAATATCTATGGTCTTGGACCGTCAATAATGATTTTTCTTTAGAATTTGGATACTTGATTGACCCACTTACTTCTATTATGTTAATACTAATTACTACTGTAGGAATCCTGGTTCTTATTTATAGTGATGGTTATATGTCTCACGATGAAGGATATTTGAGATTTTTTGTTTATATAAGTTTTTTCAATACTTCCATGTTGGGATTGGTTACTAGCTCCAATTTGATACAAATTTATTTTTTTTGGGAACTCGTGGGAATGTGTTCTTATTTATTGATAGGCTTTTGGTTTACACGACCAATCGCAGCGAGTGCTTGTCAAAAAGCTTTTGTAACTAATCGTGTAGGGGATTTTGGTCTATTATTAGGAATTTTAGGTTTTTTTTGGATAACAGGTAGTTTAGAGTTTAGGGATTTGTTCAAAATAGCTAATAACTGGATTCCTAATAATGGAATTAACTCTTTACTTACTACTTTGTGTGCTTTTTTATTATTCCTTGGTGCAGTTGCGAAATCCGCACAATTCCCTCTTCACGTATGGTTACCCGATGCTATGGAAGGGCCCACTCCTATTTCGGCTCTTATACACGCAGCAACTATGGTTGCTGCGGGAATTTTTCTTCTAGCTCGACTTCTTCCTCTTTTCATATCTTTACCTTTGATAATGAGTTTTATTTCTTTAGTAGGTACAATAACACTATTCTTAGGAGCTACTTTAGCTCTTGCTCAGAGAGATATTAAAAGAAGCTTAGCCTATTCTACAATGTCTCAATTGGGTTATATGATGTTAGCTCTAGGTATAGGTTCTTATCAAGCTGCTTTATTCCATTTGATCACTCATGCTTATTCAAAAGCTTTATTGTTCTTGGGATCCGGATCCGTTATTCATTCAATGGAACCTCTTGTTGGATATTCACCAGATAAAAGTCAAAATATGGTTCTTATGGGCGGTTTAAGAAAATACATTCCAATCACAAGAACTACTTTTTTATGGGGTACACTTTCTCTTTGTGGTATTCCACCTCTTGCTTGCTTCTGGTCCAAAGATGAAATCCTTAGTAATAGTTGGTTGTATTCGCCCTTTTTTGGAATAATAGCCTCCTTTACTGCAGGATTAACTGCCTTTTATATGTTTCGGATATATTTACTTACATTTGATGGGTATTTGCGTGTTCATTTTCAAAATTACAGTAGCACTAAAGAGAGTTCCTTGTATTCAATATCCTTATGGGGAAAAAGGATACCCAAAGGAGTGAATAGGGATTTCGTTTTATCAACAACGAAGAGTGGAGTTTCTTTTTTTTCACAAAATATACCAAAAATTCAAGGTAATACAAGAAATAGGATAGGATCCTTTACTACGTCTTTTGGGGCTAAAAAAACTTTTGCCTATCCGCATGAAACGGGAAATACTATGTTATTTCCTCTTCTTATATTACTACTTTTCACTTTGTTCATTGGATTCATAGGAATCTCTTTTGATAATGGAGGAATTGGTAATGGAATAGCAGAGTTAACCATATTATCAAAGTGGTTAACTCCCTCAATAAACTTTACCCAGGAAAGTTCTAATTCTTTTGTAAATTCATATGAATTTATTACTAATGCAATTTCTTCTGTAAGTCTAGCTATCTTTGGTTTATTCATAGCATATATCTTCTATGGATCCGCTTATTCTTTTTTTCAGAATTTGGATTTAATAAACTCTTTTTACAAAGGAAATCCTAAAAAAGAATTTTTAGATCAAGTAAAAAAAAATATATACAGTTGGTCATATAATCGTGGTTATATAGATATTTTCTATACTAGGGTCTTTACCCTCGGTATAAGAGGGTTAACCGAACTCACGGAGTTTTTTGATAAGGGTGTTATTGATGGAATTACCAATGGAGTGGGTCTTGCTAGTTTTTGTATAGGAGAGGAAATTAAATATGTAGGGGGAGGTCGAATCTCGTCTTATTTATTCTTTTTTTTATGTTATGTATCTGTGTTTTTATTCTTTTTTCTTTCTTAAGTTAAGGAATTTACAACAAGTCTCTTGCAAAAATAACTATCCTATCCCCTTTCTACAATCTCTCTATATCCTTGTTACATAAGGTAAGTATTGTATAATAGTTCGGTTTTCCGCGATTTTTTCCATTCCTCTGTGTAAATACCCTAATATGGGTTCACAATCAATAACATCCTCACCATCGAGAGTAACGATCAGTCGAAGAACACCATGCATTGATGGGTGTTGAGGGCCCATATTGACTATCATGAGATCTTTTCTTGTAAGCGGTAGACTCATATCCTTTCTTCCTTAATTCATTATTCCATGAAAATGGATTATTCCATGAATTCCTCAAAGCGAGGCTCATCAAAATGAAAAATCTAAGACTACTATAAGACTACTAAAAAAATAATAACAACAAGAAAAAAATTTGAACGATTAAATTACTGCTCCCGAATATTCAACTGACCGATTAATTTCTTATAACGTACTCTATTTTTCTTTGCCAAATAAGCCAGCAAACGTCGACGTTTTCCCAAAAGTCTTCGTAGACCTCTTTCCGATGAAAAATCTTTTTTGTGTAATTCCAAATGTGAAGCAAGTCTCCGTATCTTATTGGTGAAACTGAATACTTGAAATTCAACAGAACCCCTGTTTTCTTCTTTTTCTTCTTTAACCATAAATCCAAAAATTTTTCTACCTCCTTTCTTTTTCATGTATTTTTCTGATCAGGAAAAATACAAAATTATGTCAGTTATTTTGAAGTTATTCTAATCTCGTACACACACAAATTTGCAATTATTCATCTACTACTGGAATTTGGATTTATTTTATCGATGCAAATTGGATTTGGATAGAAGGGTACATTCTTTCTAATATTTTAGATAGAAGAAATGTTTCTTCTATCTAAAATATTAGAAAGAATTTTGCTGATTTATTTATTGCTATATGCAATTTATGGAATTGATACACCATTTAATTGATATCATTTAGCAAAATGAAACACAGCATATGCATCCATCTTTTGGCTCGAGAATTTCACGGGATAGAGATATGGTATAAGAAATAGACTATTAAGTAACTCTAAATGAATTGTGGATACATCTGTATCCTTAACATACTGAAACGATTGTCATTATTCGTATCAAACCAATAGCGATTCATACAAGCTAAATCTTCTAATCAATGGTGGGCCAATAATGAATTTTTTTGCATATGTATTAAGACGCTTGGCCTGATTTCGAAATTGTCCAGAGTTTTATATGTTGTTTTCATTGCAAAATGATGGGTCTCCTTCCATAACTTTCCAATTACGAGTACGAGAATTGAAAGACATGAAAATTCTCAATTCTCTACGGCGTCTAGTAGATAGAAACAAGAAAATCAGAAGAATCTTTCTCTCTATTCACTATCATTCCGCGTCTTCGACTTCTATTAGTTTCTTTTCTTCTTTAATGCAATAGCTATAGTTTGATATAAGAATCCATTTCTCAAAGTAATGGAAACCATTCTCTTATAGGAAATGGTTCGAAAATCGCTATTCCACCTTTTAGGTATCGTGAAAAGTGATACCTGTGAAGATCGTGCATTTCAGTCAAATTCAGATCCGTTTTTCGAGTCCATGATATAATATAACCAAATTGGATAGATCTTCCACCTGTTTAGCTAAGAAAGAATAGATACAGAGGTGGATAATAGATCGATATGAAGATCATGAGCTGCCCCATAATGAAATCGCCAGTAGTCGCGAATATCTCCTTCTTCCCTAATCCAAGATTGGAGAAAGAAGATCTAAGAGGGACCTATGGAGAATGTAGTCAGAAATCCATAATAGAGTCCGACCACAACGACCGAATTAATTATCCTCATCGAGAAACTTAGACTACTAAATAGAAAAGATTTGAAAATCATGGCATGGGTCTCCTTTTTTTCTTTCTTTAGAGTTTTCTATATGCACAATTTCTCGATGTTTCGATGAGA
>NW_028261057.1:0-5000 GCF_056163025.1 Triticum urartu | reverse complement strand
AATCCCTGTTTGTATCCTTTGAGCGCACGCCCATTAAGTAGCGATCAAATCAAGGAAATCGATCAAACGATCCCCGTGCCAGCCCAAATCATGATCTTCACCAACTTGGATTTGGTTCTCTCGCGAAAATCGCGAGTTGCAGAGATGAGAACCATGAAAAGCAAGATCCCGAATAAGAAAACAGAAACCGAGGAAGAGGAAACCACAAGAGTGAAGACTAGTAGAGTCTCGTCTTTTGTCATTCTTTGCTCCTTTTTCACTCAATGATTCCTTCGAATTTGCCGACCAAAAATTCTATATGTCTATTCTATCTATGATATTTCTATATATATAGAATATGATATCTAATATGACATCCGATTTGTCAAAGGGATTGGATTGGTGACTTACCCATTCAGTGACTTTGGCACTGGACGTTCCAAAAACGGGTACTATCGGATCGGGTGAATTAGAGAATAGACAGAGGTCCGTTGGCATTTCAGCCTTTCTTCTCCTTTCAGGGCCTATCCGAAAGAGAATCCAGTACCTCTTGGTCCTGAATATCAGAATAGGACGAACGAACCGGCCTCCGCGGATATCTTTGCTTCGGAACAAAACCCTGCAATCAAATAGATTGTCCCAAGGGCGCCATATTCTAGGAGCCCAAGTTATGCTATTGAAAATTCGTTCCTCTAGCAGTTCCGGTTTGAGCATTCCGTTCCCTTTTTCAAACTCCACTTCTTTTCATATAGCAATCCCTGATCAAAGAGAGAACAATATCCATTTCAAAACATTTCTAACAGATTCCTTAGTTCGGACCGACGAAGTAATGTCACTCGACTATTATCAACCTGACTGCAATCTTTTTCTGTCGGTAAGGATTGCACCAGAGCACCTTCTACTTCTAATAGGCCATGAACTATAGATAGAGAAGAATCATTCTGAGCGAGTACATAAGAAGCGATCCACTTTTTTTCATCGGTTCCAGGGGAAGACCAAAGATCTTGCGCGGCAGGTCCGCCAGAAAAACTCAAAAGAGAAAGAAGTCTCGTTAATCTCTTCATGCTCGTTCCAAGTTCGAAGTACCTTTTGGCCAAAGAAAAACCCGCTTCCTGACACGATTGCCTCTTTATCTTTATATAGATAGATTCTATGGGGTTATTACTTAGTAAGTCTATTTTGTACAAGAGCCCCTCCTATCTGATAGAAAAGGGTCCCATGATCCCGAGCCGATCTTACCTTGGCTCGCAAACCCCAAGTTTGTCTATGAAGAGCTAATCTAATTGTATTTTTTTCTAGAATGGATTTCTTATGTGGAATACTAATGGATAGGGCTTCGTTGCTAAGTGCTACAAGATCTAGTGCACTGGAACTCGTGGTTATGGACCCGAATCCTTTAGTATGGAACATTGTCTTTTCCAAGTAAAAACCCCTAGTATATGAAAGAATGAAAAGGTGCTTTCGTTCTTGTGGAATAAGAAGCCCTCGTACCTTAATGAAAGGAAAATCGTAATTTTTCGTTAGGTATTTGACCAAATAGGATCGTCCAGTTCCTACAGAACCTATCACTAAAATACCCGATAGGGCTAAGCGGAACGAAAAGGGTTTTCCATGAGATGGTAAATGAAAACGATTAGTCCCACACGAGGTTTGGGAATAAGTGATTGTCTGATAATGAGCAAGGAATATACGTCTTTCTGCTAAAGAGGATCTATTAAACTCATAATTCATTAGATCCTTGTTATCAATGCCAACTAGGTATCATAAGTAAATGGATCCCGGTTGTTCAATCCTTTGATAACCAAGGTCATTCTTTGCTAAAGAGAAATGATCACTATGAGTCAGACTCAATAGAATTGGATCCATTCCAAATAGCGAGAATTAGGATTCTTGATCCCTCTCAATCTCTCTTTCAATTCGAGGATCCAGAGAGGTGTTTTCATAGTCATCTCCGAATATTTGCCATCTCGGAATATTTTCGATTTCATTTTTCTATGATATGTCTTTCTATATGAAAATTGGTTATTTACGATGTACGATGATCCCTGTTAAGCATCCATGGCTGAATGGTTAAAGCGCCCAACTCATAATTGGTAAATTTGCGGGTTCAATTCCTGCTGGATGCACACGAACGGGAACATTCCATAAGTCTATTGGAACTGGCTCTCTATCCATGGAATCTCATCCATCATCCATACATAACGAATTGGTATGGTATATTCATACCATAACATAAGAACAATAAGAACTCGAATTCTTATCGATACTGGAACTCAGAGCATAGGAGGGAAAGTCGATTTATGGATGGAATCAAATACGCAGTATTTACAGAAAAAAGTCTTCGTTTATTGGGAAAGAATCAATATACTTTTAATGTCGAATCGGGATTCACTAAGACAGAAATAAAGCATTGGGTCGAACTCTTCTTTGGTGTTAAGGTGGTAGCTGTGAATAGCCATCGACTACCTGGAAAAGGTAGAAGAATAGGACCTATTCTGGGCCATACAATGCATTACAGACGTATGATCATTACCCTTCAACCGGGTTATTCTATTCCACTTCTAGATAGAGAAAAAAACTAAAGGAGAATACTTAATAATACGGCGAAACATTTATACAAAACACCTATCCCGAGCACACGCAAGGGAACCGTAGACAGGCAAGTGAAATCCAATCCACGAAATAATTTGATCCATGGACGGCACCGTTGTGGTAAAGGTCGTAATTCCAGAGGAATCATTACCGCAAGGCATAGAGGGGGAGGTCATAAGCGCCTATACCGTAAAATAGATTTTCGACGGAATCAAAAAGACATATCTGGTAGAATCGTAACCATAGAATACGACCCTAATCGAAATGCATACATTTGTCTCATACACTATGGGGATGGTGAGAAGAGATATATTTTACATCCCAGAGGGGCTATAATTGGAGATACTATTGTTTCTGGTACAAAAGTTCCTATATCAATGGGAAATGCCCTACCTTTGAGTGCGGTTTGAACTATTGATTTACGTAATTGGAAGTAACCAATTAGGTTTACGACGAAACCTAGAAATCGATCACTGATCCAATTTGACTACCTCTACGGGATAGACCTCAACAGAAAACTGTTGAGTAACGGCAGCAAGTGATTGAGTTCAGTAGTTCCTCATAGAAAATTATTGGCTCTAGAGATATGGTAATATGGAGAAGACAAAATTGTTTGAAGCACGCACAGAACCGGAAGCGCCCCTTGTTTCAAAGAGAGGAGGACGGGTTATTCACATTTAATTTGATGGTCAGAGGCAAATTGAAAGCTAAGCAGTGGTAATTAAGACCCCCGGGGGAAAATAGGGATGTCTCCTACGTTACCCATAATATGTGGAAGTATCGACGTAATTTCATAGAGTCATTCGATCTGAATGCTACATGAAGAACATAAGCCAGATGACGGAACGCAGAGACCTAGGATGTAGAAGATCATAACATGAGCGATTCGGCAGATTTGGATTCCTTTCCTATATATCCACTCATGTGGTACTTCATCATATGATTCATATAAGATCCATCTGTCTAGAGATCGTCATATACATCTAGAAAGCCGTATGCTTTGGAAGAAGCTTGTACAGTTTGGGAAGGGGTTTTTTGAGAGAAAAGAAGAATCTACTTCAACCGATATGCCCTTAGGCACGGCCATGCATAACATAGAAATCACACGTGGAAGGGGTGGGCAATTAGCTAGAGCAGCAGGTGCTGTAGCGAAACTCATTGCAAAAGAGGGTAAATCGGCCACTTTAAGATTACCATCTGGGGAGGTCCGTTTAGTATCCCAAAACTGCTTAGCAACAGTCGGACAAGTGGGTAATGTTGGGGTGAACCAAAAAAGTTTGGGTAGAGCCGGATCTAAGTGTTGGCTAGGTAAACGCCCCGTAGTAAGAGGGGTAGTTATGAACCCTGTGGACCACCCCCATGGGGGCGGTGAAGGGAAAGCTCCCATTGGTAGAAAAAAACCCACAACCCCTTGGGGTTATCCTGCGCTTGGAAGAAGAACTAGGAAAAGGAAAAAATATAGCGATAGTTTTATTCTTCGTCGCCGTAAGTAAATACGTAACTAGGAATATGGAAAATTGCATTTTTGGAATTTGCAATAATGCGATGGGCGAACGACGGGAATTGAACCCGCGCATGGTGGATTCACAATCCACTGCCTTGATCCACTTGGCTACATCCGCCCCTTATCCAGCTAAAGGATTTTTTTCTTTTTTCCATTGATCATTATTCTATTTATTCTGACCTCCGTACTTCGATCGAGATATTGGACATAGAATGCCACTCTTTAAAAAGGAAAAAAGGAGTAATCAGCTGTGACACGAAAAAAAACGAATCCTTTTGTAGCTCATCATTTATTGGCAAAGATAGAAAAGGTCAATATGAAGGAGGAGAAAGAAACAATAGTAACGTGGTCCCGGGCATCTAGCATTCTACCCACAATGGTTGGCCATACAATCGCGATTCATAATGGAAAGGAACATATACCTATTTACATAACAAATCCTATGGTAGGTCGCAAATTGGGGGAATTCGTGCCTACTCGGCATTTCACGAGTTATGAAAATGCAAGAAAGGATACTAAATCTCGTCGTTAACTGAATTCTGAATAGAAAGATTAAGAAGAAAAAAAGATTCAAAATAAAGACAGAAATACCCAATATCTTGCTAGAACAAGATATTGGGTATTTCTGTCTTCAAAAATTCTTATATGTTAGCAGAAAAACCTTATCCATTAATAGATGGAACTTCAACAGCAGCTAAGTCTAGAGGGAAGTTGTGAGCATTACGTTCGTGCATTACTTCCATACCAAGGTTAGCACGGTTGATGATATCAGCCCAAGTATTAATAACGCGACCTTGACTATCAACTACAGATTGGTTGAAATTGAAACCATTTAGGTTGAAAGCCATAGTACTAATACCTAAAGCAGTGAACCAGATTCCTACTACAGGCCAAGCAGCCAAGAAGAAGTGTAAAGAACGAGAGT